>NC_090181.1:1097916-1100416 GCF_024679245.1 Pseudorasbora parva
CACACTTATGTGGAACAGATAACACTGCCACACAGAGACACACTAGTCAACACACACACACACACACATTCATGTGGAACAGGTAACACTGCCACACAGAGACACGCCAGTCAACACACACACACACGTGGAACAGATAACACTGCCACACAGAGAGACGCCAGTCAACACACACACACACACACACACACACACACACACACACACACACACACACATACATGTGGAACAGGTAACACTGCCACACAGAGACACACCGGTCAACACACACACACATGTGGAACAGGTAACACTGCCACACAGAGACACACTAGTTAACACACACACACACATTCATGTGGAACAGGTAACACTGCCACACAGAGACATGCCAGTCAACACACACACTTATGTGGAACAGATAACACTGCCACACAGAGACACGCCAGTCAACACACACTTATGTGGAACAGATAACACTGCCACACAGAGACACACTAGTCAACACACACACACACACACATTCATGTGGAACAGGTAACACTGCCACACAGAGACACGCCAGTCAACACACACACACACGTGGAACAGATAACACTGCCACACAGAGAGACGCCAGTCAACACACACACACACACACACACACACACACACACACACACACACACACACACACACACACACGGAACAGGCAACACTGCCACACAGAGACACACCAGTCAACACACACACACACACACACACACACACACACACACACACATGTGGAACAGGTAACACTGCCACACAGAGACACGCCAGTCAACACACACACACACACACACACACACACACTTATGTGGAACAGATAACACTGCCACACAGAGACACGCCAGTCAACACACACACACACACACACACACACACACACACACACACACACACACACACACACACACACACACACACACACACACACACACGTGGAACAGGTAACACTGCCACACAGAGAAACGTCAGTCAACACACACACACACATACATACACACACGTGGAACAGGTAACACTGCTACACAGAGACATGCCAGTCAACACACACACACACACACACACACACACACATACATACATACACACACATGGAACAGGTAACACTGCTACACAGAGACATGCCAGTCAACACACACACACACACACACACACACAAACACACACACACACACACAAACACACACACACACACACGTGACACTGAAGACTGGAGTGATGATGATAAACTCAGCTTTGATTACAGGAATAAATTACACTTTACTGGTGAGCAGAGACTCTTTCAGAAACACTTTGGTCATGAATCCCGTCACTCACCGTCATCATGTCATCGCATTTCATATCAGGCTCGTCCTCGTCACCGCTCTTGTTGTAGAACTTGCGGAAGAAGTTGAACGCCACGACGGTGTAGAGATAAACGACCACGGCGAGCAGCCCGACTGTCAGAACCAGCTGAAAGAAACACACACACTCACACATCAGAGAAGGCAGAAGCACAAACCCCAGAGCGAAGGAGGCGGCACCGGGAGTCACACCTGTTTGCCGTTGTGTGTGACGGAGGATAGGATGGTCCTCAGGGTCTTGAAGCCCATAGCGATGTCCAGCAGGTGAGCGGCAAAGAAGAAGTTATTATAGTGTCCCAGGATGGACATGGTGGTATACCAGACCAGATACAGGAACGACTGCAGGGACAGAGAGAGACGTCAGGATTTTCAAACCTCTCCCGTCACACTCCCACAAAAAAAATCCCATCCCAACCCCATGAAAAAACTGGGGGGAAATCCCATACCATCCAAATCCCATGAAAAAACTTGGGGAAAATCCTGTCCCATCCCAATCCCACTAAAAAACTTGGGGGAAATCCTGTCCCATCCCAATCGCACAAAGAAATTGGGGAAAATATTCCCATCCCATTCTCATGAAAAAAACTGTAGACAAATCCCATCCTAATCCCACGAAAAAAATGGGGGAAATCCTGTCCCATCCCAATCCCACAAAGAAACTGGGGAAAATATTCCCATCCCATCCCAATCCCATGAAAAAAAAATGGGGGGATATCCTGTCCTATCCTAATCCCACAAAGAAACTAGGGGAAAAAAATTCCATCTCATCCCAATCCCGTGAAAAAACTGGGGGCAAATTCCCTCCCATCCCAATCCCGTGAAAAAACTTGGGGGAAATCCTGTCCCATCCCAATCCCATGAAGAAACTGGGGAAAAAATTCCCATTCCCTCCCATCCCAATCCCACGAAAAAACTGGGGGGAAATTCTGTCCCATCTCAATCCCACGAAGAAACTAGGAAAAAAATTCCATTCCATCCCATCCCAGTCCCATGAAAAAACTGGGGGAAAATCCTGGCCCAATCCCAGAAGAATGACTTCTGTTCCCTCCCACTCCCCTATTGTGTTTTTTTGACCGGAATCAGTTACAGAAAAACATTCAGTACTGGTCAAAGCATGCCCAGTGGAATAAAAACCCAAATTGATGGCTTTC
>NC_090181.1:1110416-1125416 GCF_024679245.1 Pseudorasbora parva
ACAAAATGGATGTAATAATGAAAATAAAATCAAATAAATAAATGTAAGCTATTTTTTATTTATTTATAGGTTAGGTGGAAAAAGAGAAAAATATGAATAAAGTAAAAAATTTGGACAAAATGGATATAATGTAAAAAAAGAGATATATATAATTATTTTTATTTATATTGGAAAGACTTGGAGGATCTTTTGGTTTTGGACTTTGTTGATTTTACGTTTTGTTTGTTTTCTGCTCCAACATCATATTTTACTTCCACACAATTTTTTTTATTATTATTTATAATTATTTTATACACAGAGTGGGGAAAAGAAAATATAATACATAAAACAATATTTAGGGGATGTCATGTGTGGGAAAAGAACAAAATATTGATAAATAATCAAAACAATATTTAGACCAAATGGAGCTAAAATTGAAAGACATCTCTTTTTTTTTAAAGTAAAGAACAAAACAAAAAGCAAGGTCAGTTTTTTTTTTTTTTTTATGATTTAATTTTATTTTTTTGATACACAGGATGGGAAAATAAAACTAGAAAAGAAATAAAAAAAAAATAGATAAAAGCGAGGTAATGGTAAAATGAAAGCTTGTGTTTTTTTTATTTATTTTTTGTGGGAAAAAGAAAAGAATATAAAAAAAATTAATTAAAAATAATTCAGACAAAATGGAAGTAATAAAAAATAAATAAAAAATAGTTAAATGGTTTATTTATATTTTTGATAAACCGGGTGGGAATAGAAAAAATATTACTAAATAAATAATTAGACAAAACAAAGGGATTTAATGATAAATAAACAAATAAATCAATGTAAGCTCTTGGTTTTTATTAATGATTTATCGGACTGAAAAAAGAAAACATTAATAAATAAAAATAATTTAGATTTCTTTGAACATAAATAAATAAATAAATACACTTATTATTATTGATTAAAAACAAAATGATTAAATAATAAAAATTCTTGGGATTTAAATAAAAAGGAGGTAATGATGAAAACAAACTAAAAAGTGAATAAAAAGCTTTGAGCTCAGGACTGAGTGAAGACGTAATGTGTTTAAAGAGCTCATGCATCATATGATTTATTTATATTTTTGATACACAAAACGGCTAGGAACAGAAAAATATAAATAAATAAATAAATAAATAAATAAATAAATAAATAAATAAATAAATAAATAAATAAATAAATAAATAAATAAATAGACAAAAGGGATGAAATAAATGAATAAATGAATAAATAAATGTAAGCTCTTGGTTTTTATTAAAGATTTATGGGGCCGTAAAAAAAAGAAAACATATGAATAGATAAAAAAATAATATATTTTTTAAAAACATAATTAAATAAATAAACAAAAAATAAAATAAAATGTATTTTATTAATGATTTATGAGGCAGGAAATTTTTTTTAATAAAAAAAAAAGGAAAAATATTTTAAAACATAATTAAATAAATAAATATGGTTATTATTAATGATTAAAGGTTATGAAAAAGGATTAAATGATAAAAATAAACGATTTAAATAAAAAGGAGGTAATGATGAAAACAAAACTAAAAAACAGATAAAAAGCTGACACCAAATAAAAGACACTTGTGTGTGTGAAGAGCTCCCGCTAGCCTCGCTCATACACACGAGTGTGATTTGCTCACCTTGTAGAAGAGCAGGATGAAGTTGATGGCAAACGCCACAAACAAAGCCAGGAACCGCAGGTTGTAGAAGTTTCTGGCCAGATAATTCTGGAGACACACACACGCACACACACACACACACAGAGTGATAATGAGTGTGTGAAGCTCTTATCATGGGCCTAATAGACGGACACACACGTCACACACACGAGCAGAGTGGCAGAAAACTCAGTGACCATCCAGACTTTCTCAAGCGCTTCCTCTTACACTGAAAAAATGCTCTTCTTACTCAGTATTTTTGTCTTGTTTCTAGTCCAAACATCTAAAAATTCTTACATTAAGAAACATTTACCAGACAAGTAAAAATTATTGTCTTGTTTTGCGAAAATAACTCAAAATGAAGAGAGTTTTTGCTTAAAATAAGATAAATAATCTGCCAATGGGGTGAGAAAAATAATCTTGTTTTCTGTTTGAATTAAGATTATTTTTCTCACCCCATTGGCAGATTATTTATCTTATTTTAAGCAAAAACTCTCTTCATTTTGAGTTATTTTTCCCAAAACAAGACAATTACTTTTGCTTGTCTAGTAAATACTTCTTGTTTTAAGAATTTTTAGATATTTGGACTAGAAACAAGACAAAACGTCTTCTTACTAAGCAAGAAGAGCATTTTTTGCAGTGTAAACAACTTAAAAAAGTACAATTCCTGAGAAAAACTACCCAATAACAGAACATTAAACATTAAAAAGTCTCTCCATTTTCTCATCTTGTTAAAAATGCATAAAATAGCACTTTATTTAAACATTTACTCTCTGAATTCAGCCCCTCTGCAAAGCATGATGGGAAGTGAAAATCCTGTTTGATTGGGTTACTGGATTGAATGATGTTATGTAAGGGCTAATGTCCACCCAGCCGGTTGTTATCTCAGAATAAACCCCTCCAGAGTGATCAGGACCCCGAGGCGAAGCGGAGCGTCACTCTGAAGGGCTTTATTCTGAGATAACAACCGGCTGGGTGGACATTATCCCGCTTATTACACGGCTACTAGTCTCAAATAAATTACACACTAAATATTGTCTTGAGATTAAATATTTGATTAGCTCTTCCGCAAAGCTTCCGCGAAGAAGAACAGCTCCAGACTGCTTTAAGCCTTTATCTATCGCTGCTAAATGTTGAGAATGAATGCTGAAAGGGTTAGTTCAGCCAAAAATGAACCCAAGCCTCTGATTTACTCACCCTCAGGTCATTATAGGTGTTTATGACATTCTTCTGTCAGACAAATACAATCAGAGTTATATTTAAAAAGTCCAGGCTAACGTTAATCCCAGCAGTAGTTGGAGCTGTTTCTGAAGTCCATTAAATGCAGCTGTCCGTCAAATAACGTGCTCCACACGACTCCGATGGGTTAATAGAGCCTTCTGATTCCAATCGATGCGTTTGTGTCAGAAAAATATCCATATTTAAAACGTTATAAAGGAAACCTGCCTTGAAGTCTTCCAGTGTAACCCACGGCTGTTTAAGCCACAAGATGGCGCCAGCGTTAAGCACAGAAGTAGAACCGGTCAAGATAACTCGCAGTACCCGGATGAGCGGTGTGTGTTATCTGGGAATAACACACCGCTGGGATGTGCGATTGACCAATCAGAATCAAGTTTTTCACAGAGCCGCGTAATAATTGAAAATAAAAACATTAAGTTATGTCAAGAGTGACGGTTTTAAGTCAATATAACATGAAGCAGTTACATTTGAACCAGAAACCTCATATAATGGTGTTAAAACTCATCAAGATGAGTTACTTAAATAAAGTGAACGGCATCATGCAATCATTTTTTGAGTGGGAAAGAGGAAGGGGTTTATTAATAATAATCTTTCCTTCTCGAGCTCACCAGAGTTTTGGTCTGATAGACGTCGAGACTCGCTAAAAAGGCGGCCATGACGGCTTCGGCCGACTCCTTCCTCAGGCCGCGTCTCTTCTTCAGCGGCTTCTTCTCCTCATCTGAAGAGTTCTCCTTCTTCCCCTTATCCTGGTCCTTCTTCTCCCCGTCCTCGGCGCTGAACACACACACACACACACACACACACACACACACACACACACACACACTAATGTAAGAGCAGATCTCAGAGAACACACACACACACACAGTTTTCTCAAACACTCACTCTGCCTTCTCCCATTCTGATTTGCTCTCAGATTCAGCTGTCTGTTTACTCGCCGCTTCCTGTGCAGAACACACACACACACACACACACACACACACACACACACACACACACACACACACACACACACACACACACACACACACACACACACACACACACAAGATTCACATGAACAACATTTCCTGCAGATTTTGCACTACTGGTCAAAAGTTTGGAATAATTCGATTTTTAAAAGAAATCTACAATCTCTCAAAAATACAGTAAAAACAGTGACATATTCTAAAATAATATTATTATATAATTCAGACAAAAGGGATAAAATCATGAAAATAAATAAATGTGAGCTTGTGTGTTTATTCTTTTTTAGTTAAAACATTTTTGTAATAATTATTTTGATTGGAGATTTGTTGATATAAACAGGGTGGTAATTAAAAAATAATAAATAATAAATATAAATGAAAACAAAATAAACAAACAAATATCCAAATAAAAGTGAGCTCATATTATAATCAGAAAAACAGATGGATGGATGGATGGAAAGATGGATGGATGGATGGATGGATGGATGGATGGATGGATGGATGGATGGATGGATGGATGGATGGATGGATGGATGGATGGATGGATGGATGGATGGATGGATGGATGGATGGATGGATAGATAGATAGATAGATAGATAGATAGATAGATAGATAGATCTGTCAGACCTGAGCCTTCTTCTGATGGACGGCACTGGCCAGAGATGGAGCATCCACCCCCTCCAGCTCAGACACGTCCCCCAGCCCCGGCTCCATCCCCTGCTTCCCTCCATCTCTCCGGGGCTGGAGGTTCATCAGCTCCGCCATTAGCTCCATCTCCATCTGCTCTCCTCCACCGACACGCAGCTCCGCCACCGACGACACGTCGCAGAACTCCATCTTCTCCATCTCCAGAACGTCTCCGTGGATCCCGAACTGCGTCGGATCGGGCATGTTTCCCAGAATATCCGTCACTTTCATATTCTTGGCACCTTCCACCAGGCCTCCGCCGAACAACGTGGACCACAGGATGTGGAAGAAGCCCCAAACCAGGCTGTAAAGAAAGCGGAAAATCCCGGTGAAGATCATCCAGAAGAAGCAGAAGAATCCTCGGATCATCTCGCGGACGCTCATCTTCCTCAGCCTCCGGTATTGCCTCCTCATGCTCCGGAAGGTCAGCAGATGTCTGAGATTAGAAAGGCTCTTCCTGAAGGAGACGCAGGCCAGAGCGAACGCGGAGGAAGACTCCATCCCTCCATCTTCTTCATCCTCCTCCATCTCCACGCTCTGAGCGTCGTCTTCATCTTCCTCATCCGGTCTCTCGGCCGCGTCCGGCTCGGAGATGAGCGAGGCCAGCTGCATCTCAAAGATGGTGTCCTCGCAGAAGTTCACGAACAGCTCCATCTTCTCTGATTCTCCGCCCTCGTTGACCACATCGAAGATGAACTGGCGCTTCGACTCTTTGACCTGCGGATTAAAAGATACTTAATATTCAGAGATAATATCGACTTGAGAACCTTTGAACTGAATTGAATCAACATTCAAATTGGTTTCATAATTGATTAATTTTGCAACATTGACATTAGTTTCATAATTGATGAATTTTGCAACATTGACATTTGTTTCATAATTGATTAATTTTGCAACATTGACATTTGTTTCATAATTGATTAATTTTGCAACATTGACATTTGTTTCATAATTGATTAATTTTGCAACATTGACATTTGTTTCATAATTGATTAATTTTGCAACATTGACATTTGTTTCATAATTGATTAATTTTGCAACATTGACATTAGTTTCATAATTGATTAATTTTGCAACATTAACATTTGTTTCATAATTGATGAATTTTGCAACATTGACATTAGTTTCATAATTGATTAATTTCGCAACATTAACATTTGTTTCATAATTGATTAATTTTGCAACATTGACATTAGTTTCATAATTGATGAATTTTGCAACATTGACATTAGTTTCATAATTGATTAATTTTGCAACATTGACATTAGTTTCATAATTGATTAATTTTGCAACATTGACATTAGTTTCATAATTGATGAATTTTGCAACATTGACATTAGTTTCATAATTGATTAATTTCGCAACATTAACATTTGTTTCATAATTGATTAATTTTGCAACATTGACATTAGTTTCATAATTGATTAATTTTGCAACATTAACATTTGTTTCATAATTGATGAATTTTGCAACATTGACATTAGTTTCATAATTGATTAATTTCGCAACATTAACATTTGTTTCATAATTGATTAATTTTGCAACATTGACATTAGTTTCATAATTGATTAATTTTGCAACATTGACATTAGTTTCATAATTGATGAATTTTGCAACATTAACATTTGTTTCATAATTGATGAATTTTGCAACATTGACATTTGTTTCATAATTGATGAATTTTGCAACATTGACATTAGTTTCATAATTGATGAATTTTGCAACATTAACATTTGTTTCATAATTGATGAATTTTGCAACATTGACATTAGTTTCATAATTGATGAATTTTGCAACATTGACATTAGTTTCATAATTGATGAATTTTGCAACATTAACATTTGTTTCATAATTGATTAATTTTGCAACATTAACATTTATTTCATAATTGATGGATTTTGCAACATTGACATTAGTTTCATAATTGTTTAATTTCGCAACATTAACATTTGAAAGCCCTGTAGAACTAAAGCAGACCTGCGGTTTCTCCCACTGTGTTCGGCTGGACTCGCTGATCTCGAAGTAAACCCTCTCAATCCTCTTGGCTCCGCCCATGATCTCGATGCGGCCCAGGAAGGGCTCGAAGTAGTTCAGAACGCTCTCGGCCAAATTCAGGAATGCGGAGAGCCGGGAATCGTGAGGCATGTGCTCCGACAGATTGGTGAGAAGAACCGCCACGTTGAAGCCGATGTCCTTGGCTGGCTCGTGGAAGCGCTTGACGAACTCTTCGTAATTAAACATGTCGTTCTCGTCGGCCTCGGCGCATGAAAGCAGGAACTCGATCTCGGATTGGGAGTACTGCTTCTGGTTCTCCATCGACTTCTGGAACTCCTTCTTTGAGATGAATCCTTTACGGTCCGGGTCTTGCTCCTTGAAGTTCTCCGAGGTAGTCAGATCTTTCAGCTTGAGGAACATGTCGAAGAACTTGAGGATCATCTCCACGTTGTTAGAGGACTCTACTAGAGTGTCCACCATCTGCTTTCCGATGGTCCCGTTGACAACGTTTCCTGCGGGATTCAGAGGGATTAGAGTTTCGAGAGTAATGACCGCATTTAAATACACGAGGGAATCGCCAAAATAATGTCTGGAATATGACTGAAAATCTTCAACATTGACACTGATATTAAACTTAATTGAATCAACATTGAAATTAGTTTCATAATTGATGAATTCAAAATTTGTTTCATAATTGATACATTTTTTTCACATTTGATGATTTTTTTCATAATTGATATTTTTTTTTCATAATTGATGAATTTTACAACATTGACAGTTATTGAACGGAATTTAATCAACATTGAAATTTGGTTCATAATTTATAAATTAGTTTAATAATTGATACAATTTTACAAATGTGTTTCAAAATTGATAAATTTCTTTAATAATTGATGAATTTTGCAACATTGATGTTATTGAACTGAATTTAATACACTTTAGAAATTAGTTTCATAATTGATAAATTTGTTTCATAATTGATGAATTTGTTTAATAAATGATGAATTTGTTTAAAAATTGATGAATTTGTTTCATAATTGATTTGAATCGAATCTTCTTCAGAATTGAATCACATTGAAATGTGTTCTATGACTGATTTATTGAAAATTGGTTTGCCATATCCATTTATTATAAGTGTTTATGGGCTCATTAAGTCATCAAGTTTATGGAGTTGTTAAAGTGTGCAGGTGCGGGTCGTGATATTTGATTTCAATATAACTTATTTGCAGTTATTTAAGTTTATTATGGGCTTGTTCTTGTTTGCTGTTTTTTCAAGATCTGGCAACACAAACGAGTCGAGGCTCAAACTGCTTTCTATGCTCATAAAAAGAGACACATCTCTGATGCGCGTTTGAATACATCAGAAGTTCGGTTCGGCTCCGGACACACTGCGTGGAATGGCTATAGAAATGACTGAAGAGTGTGTGTGTGTGTGTGTGTGTGTGTGTGTGTGTGTGTGTGTGTGTGTGTGTGTGTGTGTACAGCATTGAGCAGAACCTTCCAGCAGCGACAGCATCATGACTATCATGTCCTTCTGCAGATCCAGCAGCTCCTTCAGCAGCTCAATCTGACTGGAGTCCTGTAAGGAATCGAGAGGAAAGCAGGACATTAGGAACATCACAGAAGCTCAAAGTCTCGACCTCAGAGCTCATGGCGTAGATCAGCTTGCCTCAAAATAACCTGTCTGGAAGTGTCTATCTTCACACACATAACTAGAGCTTGATTAGCTGGGGCAGGTGTGTTTAATTCTGGGTCTGGTGGAGTTTGGTTCCTTTGGTCGCCTTTGGCTTGGCTTGCTCAGTTGGGGAGACTAAAATTATGATTATGAAGTTATTCAACTAAATATACAAATAAAATTAATAAATTAGGTCTTATTTAATTCTATAAACTATAAAACTGATCTGCCAACATTGTCACTATATGATACATTTTGGTGGGCTGATAGCATCGCTGTTTTTTTCCCGGAGCGGTTATACGGCTGAATCAAAAAAAATTTGCAGTATTGTCCTGTTTGACACTGTGAAGCTGCTTTGAAACTGTCGTCATTGTAAAAGCGCAATATAAATAAAGTTGATTTATTGATTTAATTACTGAACTCTGTGGGACAGAGGTGTTTCTCCCCACTGACGGAGACACACACGCTCAACTTGTGTTAGAAAAACCTTTCATATGGACTAACAGACGTGGACAGAGAATAGGTTTGGAGAGACATCTAGTGTTCGCAGACATTACTGCGGATCACTGACGAGTATGAATGTGAGATTTCTGAACCTGCGACAGCTTCATCTGCATGTTGGCGAAGACGTGCAGGAATCCCACAACGGCGTCCCACAGTCTGCTGTGAGCCAAACTCTGCTGGTTCCCGATACACGGACCCTGAGAGAGAGAGAGAGAGAGAGAGAGAGAGAGAGAGAGAGAGAGAGAGAGAGAGAGAGAGAGAGAGAGAGAGAGAGAGAGAGAGAGAGAGAGAGAGATAACTACTCGCAACTAATCGCATGATTGTCATGATAACTCGGGATTCATCGCATGATTGTCAAGATAACTCGCGATTCATCGCATGATTGTCATGAGTTAACTTGCGATTTATCACATGATTGTCATGAGTTAACACAGGATTAATCGCAGGATTGTCATGAGTTAACACAGGATTAATCACATGATTGTCATGAGTTAACACAGGATTAATCGCAGGATTGTCATGAGTTAACACAGGATTAATCACATGATTGTCATGAGTTAACACGGGATTAATCACGATTGTCATGAGTTAACTCACTATTAATTGCATGATTGTCATAAATTAATTTGGGATTAATCACATGATTGCCATGAGTTAACCCAGGATTAATCCCAGGATTGTCATGAGTAAACTCGGGATTAATCGCATGATTGTCATGAGTAAACTCGCTATTAATCGCATGATTGTCATGGGTTAACTTGCGAATAATCGCATGGTTGTCATGAGTTAACTATCAATTAATTGCATGATTGTCATGAGTTAATTTGGTATTAATCGCTGGATTGTCATGAGTTAACTCGCTATTAATCGCATGATTGTTATGAGTTAACATGGGATTAATAACATGATTGTCATGAGTTAACTCGGGATTAATCGCATGATTGTCATGAGTTAACTCACTATTAATTGCATGATTGTCATAAATTAATTTGGGATTAATCACGATTGTCATGAGTTAACTCACTATTAATTGCATGATTGTCATAAATTAATTTGGGATTAATCACATGATTGTCATGAGTTAACCCAGGATTAATCCCAGGATTGTCATGAGTAAACTCGGGATTAATCGCATGATTGTCATGAGTAAACTCGCTATTAATCGCATGATTGTCATGGGTTAACTTGCGAATAATCGCATGGTTGTCATGAGTTAACTATCAATTAATTGCATGATTGTCATGAGTTAATTTGGTATTAATCGCTGGATTGTCATGAGTTAACTCGCTATTAATCGCATGATTGTTATGAGTTAACATGGGATTAATAACATGATTGTCATGAGTTAACTCGGGATTAATCGCATGATTGTCATGAGTTAACTCGGGATTAATCGCATGATTGTCATGGGTTAACTCGGTATTAATCGCATGATTGTCATGAGTTACCTTGGGATTAATCGCATGGTTGTCATGAGTTAACTATCAATTATTGCATGATTGTCATGAGTTAACTCACTATTAATCACATGATTGTCATGAGTTATTTATCAATTAATCACATGATTGTCATGAGTTAACTATCAATTAATCACATGATTGTCATGAGTTAACTCACTATTAATCACATGATTAATGGTTAGAGGTGAAGCATTGATTGACTGATAGACAACTACTGTGTAAGTGTTTGTAACTTTTCTCATTTTTGATTGTTTGTTCATTTGTTGTTGGATAAGTGTGTCTGTGTGGTGCAGTGGTGTGTATTAGTAGTTTTGGTGTATTCTGGTGGTGTGTGTGGGAGTTAGCATTTGTTGAGTTAGCATTTGTTTGGTCTTTGCCACGTTGGGAGTCAGTTTGTTGGGGGCGTTCCCAGCTGCTTTCAATAACGATACTCAAGTGAGTATAAATAGCGTGATAGTCCGCGGCAGCGGAAGCGGCAGTGTGAAGCCCTCCTTGTGTGAAGACCGACGAGTGTAAAGACTTCAACTCTTCCCTGTGCAAGACCGACGAGTGTAAAGACTTCAACTCTTCCCTGTGCAAGACCGACGAGTGTAAAGACTTCAACTCTTCCCTGTGCAAGACCGACGAGTGTAAAGACTTCAACTCTTCCCTGTGCAAGACCGACGAGTGTAAAGACTTCAACTCTTCCCTGTGCAACTCCTCTCGAGCAAGGACCTCGACAAGCCACTTGAGTATCATCTTCCTTTCATTATTTGTGTTCGGCTCTTTTCTAATTCCGATCTGGCCTTTTCTCTGATCTGTATTCACCATGTGCTTCCAAATCTCAACTATAACTACTAGCACTCGTAATTCACGCTCTGTACGCACGAGACGCCGCAATCCTAATAATTTGCGCTATATCCTAACATCCTCTGCTACTTTACTCTCTATTCCAATTGGTCTCTGGAATTGTCAGTCTGCTGTAAACAAAGCAGACTTCATTTAATCTATTGGGACTCATTCTCAGCTCAGCCTCATGGCCCTAACTGAGACCTGGATCAAACCAGAGGACACTGCCACTCCTGCAGCCCTTTCAACCAATTTAACTTTTTCACACACTCCTCGGCCTATTGGGAGGGGTGGGGGTACTGGTTTGCTTATCTCAAATGATTGGAAATTTGATCCATTACCATCTCTACCGGCCAGTTCATTTGAATCGCACTCAATCACTGTTACTCACCCTGTTAAAATCCATGTGGTAGTGGTCTATCGTCCTCCAGGTCACCTCGGTAACTTTGTGGAGGAGTTGGATGTGTTACTTTCTAACTTCCCTGAGGATGGCACTCCACTGATTCTGCTTGGTGACTTCAACATCCATCTTGATAAACACCTAGCTGCAGACTTCAGCACTCTACTGACTTCATTTGACCTTAAGTTAGTATCTACTACGGCTACTCACAGATCAGGTAACCAATTAGACCTTGTATACACACGCAACTGCTCCACGGACAACACTTTAGTTACTCCATTACACACCTCAGACCACTTTCTCATCACTCTTAACCTCATACTGACTCCTGATACAACACGCACTCCTACACAGATCACCTTTCGGCGTAATCTACGCTCCCTCTCTCCCTCTCGCCTATCCACTATGGTATCATCTTCACTCCCTCCACCTGCTCAGTTCTCAGCACTGGACACTAACAGTGCTACCAACACTCTTTGCTCCACTCTAACATCCTCCTTAGACAGTTTTTGCCCCCTCTCATCCAGACCAGCCCGCCCCACCCCATCTGCCCCCTGGCTGTCTGATGTTCTCCGTGAACATCGCTCTGGACTCAGGGCGGCAGAGAGGAAATGGCGGAAATCTAAAAACTATACTGACCTTACCTTGTATCAGTCGCTTCTCTCTTCTTTCTCTACAAATGTCTCCACTGCTAAAACAACATACTACCACAACAAAATCAACAAATGCTCTGACTCTCGCCAACTCTTTAAAACATTCTCCTCTCTCCTTTGTCCTCCTCCTCCCCCTCCTTCATCAACTCTTACAGCTGATGACTTTGCATCATTTTTTACAAACAAAACATCCCTCATCAGCAAACAGTTCTCCTCATCACAAACTGACAAGCACATCTCAACAACTAACACGAACACGCTTCCATCCTTCTCTCCGCTCTCCGAGGCAGATATTTCTAAACTCATCCTTTCCAATCACCCTACTACCTGTCCTCTTGATCCTATACCCACTCACCTCCTTCAGGCCATTTCTTCTTCAATCACTCCTGCACTCACTCACATTGTCAACACTTCTCTTCATACGGGAACCTTTCCCACAGCATTTAAGCAGGCTCGGGTAACCCCACTGCTTAAGAAACCCTCTCTGAATCCAGCACTTTTAGAAAACTACCGACCGGTATCCCTTCTGCCTTTCATTGCAAAGACCCTTGAGCGAGTTGTGTTCAATCAACTCTCTATGTTTCTTGAAAGGGACAACCTCCTAGACAACAACCAATCCGGCTTCAAAAGCGGCCATTCGACTGAGACTGCCTTGCTCTCGGTAACTGAGGCACTGAGACTGGCAAAAGCAGCTTCCAAATCCTCAGTGCTCATTCTGCTGGATCTGTCTGCTGCTTTTGACACAGTTAACCACCAGATCCTCCTGTCAACACTTAAGACGATGGGTATCTCAGGAACTGCCCTCCAGTGGTTCAGGTCTTACCTCTCTGGTAGGTCCTACAGGGTGTCATGGAGAGGTGTAGTGTCTAAGTCACATCATCTAGCTACTGGGGTTCCCCAGGGCTCAGTCCTTGGACCACTTCTCTTCTCCATCTACATGTCATCATTAGGTTCCGTCATTCAGAAACATGGCTTTTCCTATCACTGCTATGCTGATGACACTCAACTCTACTTCTCATTTCAACCAGATGATCCTACAGTCAGTGTTCGTATCGCTGCCTGTCTGACAGACATTTCTGACTGGATGAAAGAGCATCATCTTAAACTCAATCTTGCAAAGACAGAATTACTTGTTTTCTCAACCAACCCAGCACTTCATCAAAATTTCTCCATTCAGCTTGGTTCATCGACCATAACTCCATCAAGGACAGCCAGGAACCTTGGAGTTGTGATTGATGACCAGTTAAACTTCACTGACCACATTACTGCAACAGCCCGGTCCTGCAGATTTGCTTTATACAACATTAGAAAGATTAGACCCTTCCTATCAGAACAGGCTGCACAACTCCTGGTTCAAGCTCTTGTTCTCTCCAGACTGGATTATTGTAATGCTCTTCTGGCTGGGCTTCCAGCATGCACTATCAAACCCTTGCAGCTGATCCAGAATGCAGCGGCGAGAGTGGTCTTTAATGAGCCGAAGAGAACGCATGTTACGCCTCTCTTCATCAAACTGCACTGGTTGCCAATGGCTGCTCGCATCAAATTCAAGGCTCTAGTTCTCGCCTACAAAACAACCACTGGTTCTGCACCATTATACCTAAACTCAATTGTTCAGACTTACACACCGTCCAGAAGCTTGCGTTCTGCGAGCGAGCGGCGCCTCGTGGTTCCATCCCAAAGAGGCATGAAATCGCTCTCACGGACATTTTCCTGGACCGTTCCCACCTGGTGGAATGACCTGCCGATCTCAATTCGTGCTGCCGAGTCTGTAGCCATTCTTAAAAAACATCTTAAGACACATCTTTTCCAATTGCACTTTTCCTATTGCACTTGACCAATACAGAATAGCACTTACTGGTCATATCTACGTCTCTCATCCGGATTTGTGCCTTCAGGCGGGTATGTTACATAGTTATCATAGCTACCAAAACCCAGTGTTCTGTATTTTGCGTACGTGAGTTTTTGCTGTCGATGGCTATTGCTGCGCGTTTAGCTAGAATGCCATACAAAACCAACCCATTGGGCCACTGAATCCGCATTAACGACAACAGTTGGGGCATCAGCCTTAATCCTAATGGGTTGTTATCTTAGCTATCCAAATCCAGTGTTCTGTATTTTCCGTACGTGAGTATTTGTTGTAGCTGGCTATAAAAAAATAAAAATAAAAAATAAAATAAAAACAGTTGTGTACTCTGCTAATTAATTGAGATTTCTTACAGCTCTTACAGGTTGTTGGCTTTGTTTGTTTCGTTGCTTCTATTGCTCTACCCTTTTTTTGTAAGTCGCTTTGGATAAAAGCGTCTGCTAAATGATTAAATGTTAAATGTAAATGTAAATGATTGTCATGAGTTAACTCACTATTAATCGCATGATTGTCATGGGTTACCTTGTGATTAATCACATGATTGTCATGAGTTAACTATCAATGAATCACATGATTGTCATGAGTTAACTCACTATTAATCACATGATTGTCATGAGTTAACTCGGTATTAATCGCATGATTGTCATGAGTTATTTATCAATTAATCACATGATTGTCATGAGTTAACTATCAATTAATCATGATTGTCATGAGTTAACTATCAATTAATCACATGATTGTCATGAGTTAACTATCAATTAATCGCATGATTGTCATGAGTTAACTATCAATTAATCGCATGATTGTCATGAGTTAACTATCAATTAATCGCATGATTGTCATGAGTTAACTATCAATTAATCACATGATTGTCATGAGTTAACTTGGGATTAATCACATGATTGTCATGAGTTTACTCGGGATTAATCACATGATTGTCATGAGTTAACATGGGATTAATAACATGATTGTCATGGGTTAACTTGCGATTAATCGCATAACTGTCATGAGTTAACTTGTGATTAATCGTACGATCGTCATGAGTTAACTTTAATCGCAACTTAA
>NC_090181.1:1130416-1140416 GCF_024679245.1 Pseudorasbora parva
CCAAAGACATGTAGACGAACCAAAAACAGGACGTGATGTCACAAGATGCGACGCATAGTCAGCTGATTTGACGACGCGGAAAGATCGGTGTATCCAAAATGAGTAACGTTAACATTAGAGGCAAACATGGAGCAACAAGGAAGGGCCTCATCAATATTTGGTCTGATGAGCATGTTTCGAAAATACTAGAAAAAAACGCAAAAAAAGCAAACCTGGCTCTTCTCATCAGAGGACCTGTTGCCCATTAGTCGGTACAGACGACAGAACGGCCGTCTCTTTTCTGCACAACGGAGGAAATCCTGGAGCGGTTTTGAATGTTTTGAACATTTTATGAGCTCTTCATGAGTTCTCAGCGGGTAAAAATAATGCCATATGTACACGCATAAAATGATAGCGTTTAATTCGGCACACAGCGTTGCTTTGAATGTTCGATAAGCAGCACCTACGTCATAAGCCGACCAATCAGGTTGTGAGCGTCTCCCTGAGCCTTTGGTTCGGTAACTTTAGGGTCGCTGTTAAAAATGCCACTGTGAACGCTAAGCGGACGAGGACTATATGTTTTGTTTTTTGGTCCGGACCAAACGAACCAGACTAACCGAACTACAAGTGTGAATTTGTAGTGTTCACTTGTAGTGTAGTGAACTTAATGTCTGACAAAATGTAGGTTGAAGACTTTTTTAGGCGATAATATACAGCTCAATTTCTCTTAAAGTGGTCACTAACACCTCTTCCAGCAAGCCTAGTTTTCCCAGTTGTTCTCCCGTCCAGGTACTGACCAGGCTCAGTCCAGCTTAGCTTCAGTGGAAACCAGTCTTGGGCTACAAGGTGATATCTCTGGGGCTGTTAAGCAAAAGGGGCAACCCCAAAAATCAAAATCCAGCTTGGGGACACGGGAGGCAGACTCAACCGCAGTCTTCAAAGGGTAAAAGGATCTGAGGACCGTTATTATGTCCAAGAAGGCTACGGGGAAAAGGTCCTGACGGCCCGAGGGGTCAGGCCAATGAGGGCAGTCCCCCCGAAGAGGAGCGCTCAACACCTCATTTTACGGACCCCGTCTCCCTTCGGTGCCCTCATGGAGCCGTTCTGCCAACCCTGCCACCTCTGGTGTTACAAGGCTCAGTGAGCTCCCGCGAGCACATATCCCAGGGTACCTCAGGAAATGTAGTAATAATAATAATTAATAATAATAATTTGACGTCAGAGTTTGGTTTGTTTGGATGATGTGAACGCGGTCTTTCGAGCTCGGGAGCGCACCCGCAAACCGTACCTGAGTCCACTTAAAGAGGTGCTCTGGGGTTCGTTTCATGTGAACTCCGGTACGGTTCGCTGCTGATGTGAACGCAATCGTACTAAATCATGGAAGTGAACCGCTATTAATGAAATAGGAGTTGATTTTGTGTGTTTTGTGTGTGACGCAAACGAACCCCGGTTCAGACCCAAAAATATAATATGAACACATTCCAGTGGGGGCAGAGGGATGGGGGAGCAATCGAACTCGGGTTCGGTCCAGGCAATCGAACCAAGTATGAAAGCACCCTCAAAGCGCTTTACATAGAAGGGGGAATCTCCTCAAACACCACCAATGTGCAGAATCCACCTGGATGATGCGGCGGCAGCCATATTGCACCAGAGCGCTCACCACACACCAGCTTATGGTGGAGAGGAGACCGAGTGATGTAGCCAATGAGGATATGGGGATAATTAGGAGGCCATTGGGCAAATTATGGCCAGAGGCCATCATTTATGAATTATGATTATGGACAGAGGCCAATGGGCAAATTTGGCCAGGATGCCGGGGTTACACCCCTACTCTTTATCGAAGGACATCCTGGGATTTTTAAAGACCACAGAGAGTCAGGACCTTGGTTTAACGCCTCATCCGAAGGACGGTGCTCTTTTTCAGTATAGTGTCCCCATCACTATACTGGGGTGTTAGGACCCACACAGACCACAGGGTGAGCGCCCCCTGCTGGCCTCACTAACACCTCTACCAGCAGCTCCTGGTTTTCCCATTTGGTCTCCCATCAGGTACTGACCAGGCTCAGCCATGCTTAGCTTCTGTGGAAAACTCTTGGGCCACAGGAGGATATGGCTGCTGGTGGCCCTGGAATGCCCGCCACCTCCAAGGACCGTCACAGAGCAGTCAATAACGTTGTTTCCTGCCAGTCCTCTGTTACAGGGCACCGGACTGACAGCACAACAAAAATCAGAAGCCATCCTAATGAAAATGGTACCTCTAGTAGATTTTCTGGCGTGGAAGCTACTGCCAAATCTTTCTCGTTGGGTCCTCACAGGAGAAGGTCTCTTAACTGAGGTTGTGGAGACCATTCTACACTACAGAGCTCCTTCCACGAGGAAACTTTATGCTCTGAAGTGACCGTCGGTGGGATCTAGTTAACTGCCCGGTTGGCACAGTTCCTGCAGGACCGGGTCATTGCAGTTCTATCCCCTTCCACTTTATGTTGCAGCCATAGGTGCTTACCACATTCCTGTGGGTGGTATGTCTTTGGGTAAAGATCTGTTGGTATCTCATTTCCTCCGTGGTACTCTGAGGCTCAGGCCTGCAGTTTGCGCCAGGGTCCTAACTTTCGATCTGGCTACTGTCCTTGAGGGTCTCTCTCCCTGACTCCCTTTGAGCCATTAGAGGAGGTTCCTGATAAGTTTTTAATTTTAAGTGTTGTTCCTCCTCGCTATCTCATCTCTTAAAACCCAGATAGCAACAAAGTCTGGGCCGAGCCTGGCTTACATTAGGCACTTCTGGCTTAATTCTGGCACTGTTTTTTTCACACTCTTGTGTCAAACAGCATTAGGCTGAGCTCTGGCTGGAGCTTGGCTAACCAGAAGACAAAAAAAGCTAATTGTATCTGTTTGGCTGAGTCCTGGCTTGAGTTTGGTCTGCCAAAATAAGAGATCTGATTGGGCTTTGGTTAGCCAAATAATAAATAATAGATCTCTGGCATGTGTATACTGTAAAACAGCTGTGAAGATGTGGTGTTAATTGGTTCATTTTTCATTATACTATCATTATAAGGATCGTTTTGTCAAAAAGAATTAAATAAAATGTTTGTTATAGGCCTAGTTAAAATACTTCTAGATATTTATTCAAATTTTACTAAAAGTGATTTAAAAATGAAATACAAAGTAATCATTAGGAAGCAGGTTTTAAAAGAAAAGAAGACATGATTGTTGTGTTGGAAAGATTATTTGGGACTGAATGAGTATTTGGTGTTATCCAAATGGTAATAAGAGTTTTTTGGTTAATTGATTACCATTTGTATAATCAGGTTTACTACACAAACCTGTGGTTAAACTGTTTTTTTTTTTTTTTTTGTAGCAAAAAAAGTGTGTAGTGTGTGTGTGTCTACAGACAACTGAGCTGGAGGTCGAACAGATGATTAAAATGGTATTTCAACTAGCTGGGTACTGAGGGTGGCAGAAAAAGGAACACCTTTGCAAAATATAAAAACCCCACACATTTTAAGTTATTTTAAAGGTATGCAATCTGTTTTACATTGTTGCAATTTTTTAAAAAGTTTTTTTTGCACATCTGTAAATATTATTTGTATTTTATTTGTCTTTTTTTATAACCAGCTTGTTTTTTTTGTTTTGTTTTTTCTAAAAAAAATAGCATTATTGTTTGTTTGTAACAGTTTAATTTGTCTTGTTTTTATTCTTGTATTGGGACTAATTGCTTTCATTTTGCGTTACTCTATTGCTATTTTTAAATTGTACATTTTATATAATTAGTCTTTTATGACCAGTTTTTGTTTCTGTCTTTCAATATTTATGCATGACACATTTACACTTTTTAAAAATGTAATTATTGCATTATTGTTTGCAGCAATTTAATTTATTGCTTGCTTTTTGTTACAGTGTCTGAGAGGGCTCAACATGCTACATCAGAAGAAAACCCCCAGAAAATGAAGAAACCAACTTCATCAGTTTGACAGCACATGCTGCAAATACGCAAAACTCAACCAAACACAGAATTCCCCTGCAAATGGCAGAACAACATCACGGATATCTACTCGAAAGTGTTTTTGTTTTTATTATTATTCATATTTATTGGTTGCTTTGTATTTGGAGCATGTTTTCTTCACTTGCTGGTGTTTTTTCTATGTACGGTTTCTTCTGTTGCAGGATGTTGAAGTCTTGCTGTTTGCAGTGTGTTTCTGTATTTGGTTGCATTGAGTATTTGCAGCATGTGTTGTCAAACTGATGATGGTCAAATAATTTACTGTTTTTGTTTTTTTTCTCGTTCTGTTTCAGTGCATTGAGATTTCTCAGCCCCTGTATTTGGTCTGTTTCTGTATTTCATTTAAGCATGATCCACACTTCTATTGTAACATTTTAATTTATTGATATGTATTTTTATTATTGTGACTATTTGTTGCTTTTGTTTTGCCTTACTCTAATATTGGTTTAGCTTTACCCCATTGCTTTTATATTACCTTGTATCTGGCTGAAATTGTATCTTATCTCTCAATAAAATGCTGTACTTAACGTTTGTGTAGTGTCTCATTCTTTTATTATTCCTGGCACAATATATCAGTATTACACAGGGATAATTTCTGGTTCAGTTTTGGGCACTCTGGCATAATATTGGCTCAGTTATGGCTGTTTTCTGTAGCTTCTGGATATGTTCTGGGGTAAAGGTGGTGGCAGTTTGGTTCTTGTCTGGCTGACATTTGGGGACATTACGGCGTTGGTATGGGCCAATTCTGGATCATTTCTGGGTACATTGTAAAACTCTGGGTGAGTCTCGCTTTGCTTCCGGCATTGCTCAGGTTGACTTTCGGCAAAAAGCTCTTGGGCCATAATGGGCCGTAATTCCATGCGGTATGTGGGCCAAAATCTCAGCCGAAATTTAGCCAGATCCGGCCCAAAGCAAATTTGCTATCTGGGAAGGATAGGAGATTTGCAAGCACTGTTGGTTGCCCCCTCGTGCCTGGAATTTGCACCTGGTATAGTTAATGCCTTCCTTCATCCTAGGCCAGGTTATATTCCTAAGGTCCCTACTAATGTAGCCAGATCTATCGTACTGCAGGCCTCCTGTCCTCCACCATTTCAAAATGTGGACCAGGAAAATAATAATTTGCTGTGCCCTGTTAGGGCTTTAGATGTTTACATCTACAGAGCTACCCTGTGGCGCAAATCTGAACTTTGTTTGTAATTGAAATTGTTTGTGTGATTTGGGCCCCCTAGCAAAGGGTCTCCTGCATCTGAGCAAAGAATGAGCAAGTGGGTGGTTGAGACTCACTTGCTTATGAGGCGATCGGACAGCCTTCTCCTATGGCTGTCCATGCCCAATCTACTAGGAGTATGGTTTATTTCAGGAGTTGCTCTTTAAGACATTTGTGATGCGGCAGAGTGGTCCTCACTAGGGGTGACCCCGAATAGTTGAAGATTCGTTGCATCGATATGTTGAGCCGGATTTGACCACCGATTTCATGGTCGAATCTTTACGGGTGTTATGAAACGCCCGATGTGCTCAATGTTTTAAAGATGTGACGTTTTTTTTTTTTTTTTAAACCAGCTTTGCAACGGACGTGCCGCGTACACAAACACATTCAATGAGTGTACACACACCGGCGGCGCCTGTCCGCGCCGACTCAGGAAGTTGTTTAAAATCCTGCCACGCCACAGAGCGCCATTTCAAGGTTTTATATTAAATTTATATTATATTTCCCTCAAATCGTCAATGTACTGATTTCACCCTGTGCTATAAGATACACTCATCGCTCTTGTGAATATAATGTGTGCGCCAGTGTGAGATCCTGAGCGGCGGCGCTGAGCTTCAGTCCGGTGTGCGACCCCCTTTAGGCACAATCGGCTTAAGAACGTGCTTGTAAACGCACTCAGTGTTCTTTTCCTTTCTGGGCAGGTATATCTTTAGGTTTATTTATCAAAATGTTCTTTTATATAGTTGTGTGATGTTCTGTATTTCGATCGTGGCTTTAAAATGTTTTGAGAAAACGTTTTACGAATGTTTATCCACCACATTACCTTTTATTTAAACCTAAATAAGAAAGCCATTGTCAGTTCGTCTGTCAATTGGCAGGCAGTTTTGGTCGCTTTATTAAAAGTTGCTGCTGCAGTGTGTAAAGGACCCTCCCAACCCATTCACACACACACAGATGATTCGACTATCAGTTGGCTCTGATCGGCCTGATTGGACTGATTCACGCAAAGTATTCCCATAGCGGCATTCTTTAGGGAACCAAGGTTCCAGTCATAAACTAGGCGTTTTTACGGTTCGTTTACAATAATATCTCTTTTTACTAACAAGAGAAACTAAACACTCCAGCGTTCAGAGGAATCGCTCATTAGTTGTGTGAGTTTAACAGCACATAAAGCACTTCATTAATAACAGGAAGATGAGCGAGCAAGAGAGAGAAGAGGGGGGGGTCGAGAGAGAGAGAGAGAGAGAGAGAGAGAGAGAGAGAGAGAGAGAGAGAGGATCAGCAGACGGGTCACTTCCTGTCACATGACACATGCAGTCAGACAGACGGACGGACAGACAGGAGCAGCGATGGCACACAGAGAGAATCTGAACCGTGTATTTACCGCGCTCCCTCACGTTGACTGCCACCGATGACAAAAGAATGACAAGAAGAAAGAAATCAACATAGAAAAACAGCAGACATAAGCAAAGGAGAAGACACGGAAACTTCCAGAAGAACCAGAGATACTGACACTGAACATCACTTATGCCTGGACCACATCCAGTCACTCCAGACAGATCAGTTATAAAGAGACATCACTGAGCCTCTAAAGCTGCGTTCATCTGATCATTAATCCAGGAAAGCAGTGAAATATTCCTCTAGTGTAAATCATCTGTTCTTCATGTGAACATACACTCACCTAAAGGATTATTAGGAACACCTGTTCAATTTCTCATTAATGCAATTATCTAATCAACCAATCACACGGCAGTTCTTCAGTGCATTTAGGGGTGTGGTCCTGGTCAAGACAATCTCCTGAACTCCAAACTGAACGTCAGAATGGGAAAGAAAGGTGATTTAAGCCGTTTTGAGCGTGGCATGGTTGTTGGTGCCAGACGGGCCGGTCTGAGTATTTCACAATCTGCTCAGTTACTGGGATTTACACACACAACCATTTCTAGGGTTTACAGAGAATGGTGTGAAAAGGGAAGAGCATCCAGTATGCAGCAGTCCTGTGGGAGAAAATGCCTTGTTGATGCTCGAGGTCAGAGGAGAATGGGCCGACTGATTCAAGCTGATAGAAGAGCAACTTTGACTGAAATAACCACTCGTTACAACCGAGGTATGCAGCAAAGCATTTGTGAAGCCACAACACACACAACCTTGAGGCGGATGGGCTACAACAGCAGAAGACCCCACCGGGTACCACTCATCTCCACTACAAATAGGAAAAAGAGGCGACAATTTGCACAAGCTCACCAAAATTGGCCAGTTGAAGACTGGAAAAATGTTGCCTGATCTTATGAGTCTCGATTTCTGTTGAGACGTTCAGATGGTAGAGTCAGAATTTGGCGTAAACAGAATGAGAACATGGATCCATCATGCCTTGTTCCCACTGTGCAGGCTGGTGGTGGTGGTGTAATGGTGTGGGGGATGTTTTCTTGGCACACTTTAGGCCCCTTAGTGCCAATTGGGCATCGTTTAAATGCCACGGCCTACCTGAGCATTGTTTCTGACCATGTCCATCCCTTTATGAACACCATGTCCCCATCCTCTGATGGCTACTTCCAGCAGGATAATGCACCATGTCACAAAGCTCCAATCATTTCAAATTGGTTTCTTGAACATGACAATGAGTTGACTGCACTAAAATGGCCGCCACAGTCCCCAGATCTCAACCCAATAGAGCATCTTTGGGATGTGGTGGAACGGGAGCTTCGTGCCCTGGATGTGCATCCCACAAATCTCCATCAACTGCAAGATGCTCTCCTATCAATATGGGCCAACATTTCTAAAGAATGCTTTCAGCAGCTTGTTGATCAATGCCACGGAGAATTAAGGCAGTTCTGAAGGCAAAAGGGGGTCAAACGCAGGGTTAGTAATAATCTAATAATCCTTTAGGTGAGTGTATAGTGAAGTGAAATTTATTCCTGTGATCAAAGCTGAATTTATCATCATTACTTCAGTGTCACATGATCCTTCACTAATCATTCTCATACAGGCATAACATCGGCTAACATTGTGTTGGAGTGGCATGGACTCCACTAGACCCCTGAAGGTGTGCTGTGGTATCTGGCACTAAGATGTTAGCAGCAGATCCTTTAAGTCCTGTAAGTTGCAAGGTGGATCGGACTTGTTTGTTCGGCTCATCCCACAGATGCTCGATTGGATTGAGATCTGGGGAATCTGGAGGCCGAGTCGACGCCTCAAACTGGTTGTTGTGCTCCTCAAACCATTCCTGAAGCATTTGTGCTTTGTGTCAGGAGCATTATCCTGCTGGAAGAGCTGCAGTTTTGGAGATGCTCTGACCCAGTCGTCTAGTCGTCACAATTTGGCCCTTGTCAAACTCACTCAAATCCATACTCTTGCCCAATTACGCTAACAGGAGCCGTGATGAAGAGATTATCAGTGTTATTCACTTCACCAGTCATAATGTTATGCCTGATCGGTGTATTTTCACATAGAAAAGCTTAGAGTAAGCTCGGTTTAAAAATAAATAATACTTTTATTCGTCAAGGAAGAATTAAATTGATCAAAAGTGACATTTATAATGTTACAAAAGATTCTATTTCAAATAAACGCTGTTCTTTTAAACTTTCTATTTTTCAAAGAATCCTGAGATTTAAAAATGCATCAGTTTCCACAGAAATATGATCAGTGATAATAATCATAAATGTGTGTTGATGATCAGATCCTCATCTGAGAGTGATTAGTGAAGGATCATGAGACACTGAAGACTGGAGGAATGATGATAAATTCAGCTTTGATCAGTGGAATAAATCACACTTTACTGTATATTCACACAGAGAACAGATGATCTACACTGGAGGAATATTACACTGATTACTGGAGTTATGAGATCAATAATAAAGATGGTAAATCAGAGTGAGAACTCAAAGCATGTGTGTGACTGTGATACTGCACCGTGAGCAGATCAAACATCAGAATAAGGACCAGTCGAGCACATGTGGTTTTATATTAATAAGAGCACAGATATGAATGTGTGTGTGCGTCACAGTGCAGTATCAGAGGATGGTGTGAGTGAGAGTTGGTCTCGCGGCTCCACACACACACACGCAGGATCAGTGTGAGCGCAGAAGACTTACTGGAGCCCTCCTCCGTCACCATCCCCAAACCCTCGGCTTTATTCTGACGCTCGAACGCATTCAGATCCAAAACACTGCACACACAAACAACAGCCAATCATCATCACTGAACAGCCAGAGCACGTTCACAGGCACATCAGTATTACCACAGGAACTCATTTCCTGATAACTGTTGTAATCAAACATTTAGAATATGTACAATTTAATTAAAAAGTATATAAAAAATTTTTTTTTAATTAGAAACCAATCAAAATAAAACCCTAATATTTAATTAAATCATAAATATATCAAATTTAAAATATATAAATTTAAAACATTTTTTTTAATCTAACTAATAATTGAATCATAAAAATGTAAATTTAAAATACAAAAACGAAATGAAACACTATTAAAACACAATTCAATTATAAAAAGTAAAATCAATAAAATACAAATGTAAAAATAAGACATATTGTTTAAAAATATAATCCATAAAACACCACTATTTAAATACATGTAAAATTTAAATATATAGTTTCAAAATATAAAAATATCTAAATAAAACAACAATAATTAAATTAGTCATACAAATATGCATTTAAAATATATCATTTTAAAACAAAAACAAATCTAGATAAATCGAAAAAAACTAATAATTAAATAATAAATTTCACTTTAAAGAAATAAATTAAACACATATTGAATTTTTTTTAAGAGTTTGTTCAGAGTGTGTTAAGTGTGTATTCAGTG
>NC_090181.1:1155416-1165416 GCF_024679245.1 Pseudorasbora parva
ACTCTTTTGCTGACCCGTCGTGGCATGGACTCCACTAGACCCCTGAAGGTGCGCTGTGGTATCCGGCAGCAAGATGTTAGCAGCAGATCCTTTAAGTCCTGTAAGTTGCGAGGTGGATCGGTCTTGTTTGTTCAGCTCATCCCACAGATGCTCGATTGGATTGAGATCTGGGGAATCTGGAGGCCGAGTCGACGCCTCAAACTGGTCGTTGTGCTCCTCAAACCATTCCTGAAGCATTTGTGCTTTGTGTCAGGAGCATTATCCTGCTGGAAGAGCCACAGCCACCAGAATACCGTTTCCATCAAAGGCTGAACATGGTCTCAGCAATGCTTAGGTAGGTGGAGCGTGTCAAAGTAACATCCACATGGATGGAGGACCCAAGGTTTCCCAGCAGAACATTGGCCAAAGCATCACACTGCCTCCGCCGGCTCGCCTTCTTCCCATAGTGCATCCTGGGGCCATGTGTTCCCCAGGTAAGCCACACACACACACACCCGGCCATCCACGTGATGTAGAAGAACACGTGATTCCTCAGACCAGGCCACCTTCTTCCATTGCTCCGTTGTCCAGTTCTGACGCTCACGTGCCACTGTTGGTGCTTTCGGCGGGGTCAGGGGTCAGAGGTCACCCTGACTGGTCCATACGCCTCAAACTGAGCTGCTCTGTGTATTCTGACAGCTTTCTATCAGAACCAGCATTAACTTCTGGAGCAGTTTGAGCTCCAGTAGCTCGTCTGTTTGATCGGACCCCACGGGCCAGCCTTCGCTCCCCACGGTCATCAATGAGCCTTGGCCGCCCATGACCCTGTGGCCGGTTCTCCACTGGTCCTTCCTTGGAGCACTTTTGATAGATACTGACCACTGCAGACCGGGAACAGCCCACAAGAGCTGCAGTTTTGGAGATGCTCTGACCCAGTCGTCTAGCCGTCACAATCTGGCCAAACTCGCTCAAATCCTTACGCTTGCCCATTTCTCCTGCTTCACACACATCAACTCTGAGGACTAAATGTTCACTTGCTGCCTAATATATCCCACACACTAACAGGTGATGAGATAATCTTCAGTAATAATGTTATGCCTGATAAAGATACATACATATATATAATTTTTTTTGCGATTTGTGAGTAATTAGGTTATACAAATAAGGTCACATAGTCAATAGTATATTTTACACTATTTTAGCGCACTATTTACTGTAAGCATTTTATTTAGTAATCAGAAACGATAAAATAATAAGAAATACCTCGGCAACTATTTGACACAAAATAACTGTAAGATGAAATAATTAAAAACTAAAATAAAAACAACTTTACTAATAATAAAGCATAAAACAAAATGACTGAAACTTGCAGCCTGGTCTCATCTCATTGGTCTCAAACCACAACATACGTACCAACAGGAGCATATCGCGACACTTTCACAGTTAAATGTCCACTGGGTGGCGCTAAAAGCTTTTTCCGGAACAGATCTGCATAAATCTGGCATGTTTTGTTACATTAGTTTTGTAACGTACACCCACACTAAACCCTAAACCGACCGATACTCTTAACAACAGCAAATGTGACAAAAAATAAGATTGTATCCGTGTCATTTTAGCTTGTGTTTCCACTCGTCTTTTATCACGACTCGTTTTTCACAGGATTTGTTCCTGAGCTTTCAGCATCGCAAATACAAATCTGCTGCAGCTGAGCTATCGAGGAAGATTAAAGGGGCGGTGAAATGCTGTTTCCTGCACACTGAGCTTTCCACTGTTAAAGACTTGGATTCCCATCCTAAACATAGACAAAGTTTCAAAAACTAATGTTGGACGTTTGATGGAGTATTTCTGTGTCAAAAATACTCCTTCCGGTTTCTCACAAGTTTCTGAGAGTTTTTGTCGAGTATGGGTCGGCTTGACGTTAATAGAGCGGAAGGTCCTTGTATGGGCCGTACGGGCTCTTCTCCCGGTAGGGTGCGCGCGTGACTAGAGCGAGAGAGGAAATGCACGCCCATACACACTCTCAGCTGCAGATCCAGTCGTCTGTGAACACTTATGACGCGCCGCGCTCCACTTTATTCCTATGGGTGACGTCGAGCGACTTCAACGCTTCAGTACAGCATTCTGGGAAGGCAGCGCTGCATTTGAACCGATTTGAACGCAGAAATGACGGGAAGCTTCACAACATCGCTTCAGTCGCGTCACAAAGTGGATCTCCACGGTCACTGCTGTCAGGACTTCACCAAATCATACCAAAGAAGTGTGTTTTTGACGGAGCGGCCCCAGCGATAAAGGTTCGGTCCTGCTTTGGGAAGTTCAACCTGCCACAGGACCTGCTGATTCAGTTCTACTCAGCTGTCATTGAGTCGGTTATATGCACCTCCATCACTGTCTGGTTTGGTTCAGCTACCAAATCAGACATCAAGAGACTGCAACGTACCATCCGGACTGCAGAGAGGATTATTGGTGCCCACCTGCCAACCCTCCAGGACCTGTACTCTTCCACACACACACAGACACACACACACACACACACACACACACACACACACACACACCTGCCAACCCTCCAGGACCTGTACTCTTCCAGAGTGAGGAAGAGAGCGGGTAAAATCATCACAGACTCCACTCACCCCGGACACCTCTTGTTTGAACTGTTACCGTCAGGACGGCGACTCCGATCACCGGCCACTAGAACATCTAGGCATAGGAACAGTTTCTTCCCACAGGCCATTTCCCTCTTGAACAGTTAACACCCCCCCCCACCCCCCCAAGGCAAATGCCTGTAAGTGCAATTATTCCCACTTTTTAGTGCAATATCTCCTAAACTCAGGTGATTACTTATTCAAATGCGCTAACGGACTCCATTGCTGTTCTCTGTATAACGTTACACTAGTCTGACGTGCAAAACCGTTTTGCTTGCTAAGGTCTAACGTTAGTCGCATATAATAGTCCATAAACCGAATCATGTCCTCATAAACTGCAAGTAAACACACACAAACTTTGACAGGCCACTAAATACAGTCCATACCACAGAGACGGACGTCCTGCTGTTTATTTCAGCCTGATTTTGGATCACGTACTAGCTGAATCCGATCGATAGCATACATGGGTCGATAGCGATGGGTTTCTCCACGCTTGAGGACGTCACCGCTTTGGGTGTGCTCGTCATTCTTTAGCTCCGCCCACTCGATACGCCTCGTCATTCTTTAGCTCCGCCCACTCGATACGCCTCGTCATTCTTTAGCTCCGCCCACTCGATACGCCTCGTCATTCTTTAGCTCTGCCCACTCGATACGCCTCGTCATTCTTTAGCTCCGGCCACTCAATACGCCTCGTCATTCTTTAGCTCCGCCCACACGATACGCCTCGTCATTCTTTAGCTCCGGCCACTCGATACGCCTCGTCATTCTTTAGCTCTGCCCACACGATACGCCTCGTCATTCTTTAGCTCTGCCCACTCGATACGCCTCGTCATTCTTTAGCTCCGCCCACTCGATACGCCTCGTCATTCTTTAGCTCCGCCCACTCGATACGCCTCGTCATTCTTTAGCTCTGCCCACTCGATACGCCTCGTCATTCTTTAGCTCCGCCCACTCGATACGCCTCGTCATTCTTTAGCTCCGCCCACACGATACGCCTCGTCATTCTTTAGCTCTGCCCACTCGATACGCCTCGTCATTCTTTAGCTCCGCCCACTCGATACGCCTCGTCATTCTTTAGCTCCGCCCACACGATACGCCTCGTCATTCTTTAGCTCCGCCCACTCGATACGCCTCGTCATTCTTTAGCTCCGCCCACACGATACGCCTCGTCATTCTTTAGCTCTGCCCACTCGATACGCCTCGTCATTCTTTAGCTCTGCCCACTCGATACGCCTCGTCATTCTTTAGCTCCGCCCACTCAATACGCCTCGTCATTCTTTAGCTCTGCCCACTCGATACGCCTCGTCATTCTTTAGCTCTGCCCACTCGATACGCCTCGTCATTCTTTAGCTCCGCCCACACGATACGCCTCGTCATTCTTTAGCTCTGCCCACTCGATACGTCTCGTCATTCTTTAGCTCTGCCCACTCGATACGTCTCGTCATTCTTTAGCTCTGCCCACTCGATACGTCTCGTCATTCTTTAGCTCTGCCCACTCGATACGTCTCGTCATTCTTTAGCTCTGCCCACTCGATACGCCTCGTCATTCTTTAGCTCTGCCCACTCGATACGTCTCGTCATTCTTTAGCTCTGCCCACTCGATACGCCTCGTCATTCTTTAGCTCTGCCCACTCGATACGTCTCGTCATTCTTTAGCTCCGCCCACACGATACGCCTCGTCATTCTTTAGCTCCGCCCACTCGATACGCCTCGTCATTCTTTAGCTCTGCCCACTCGATACGCCTCGTCATTCTTTAGCTCTGCCCACTCGATACGCCTCGTCATTCTTTAGCTCTGCCCACACGATACGCCTCGTCATTCTTTAGCTCTGCCCACACGATACGCCTCGTCATTCTTTAGCTCTGCCCACTCGATACGCCTCGTCATTCTTTAGCTCTGCCCACTCGATACGCCTCGTCATTCTTTAGCTCTGCCCACTCGATACGTCTCGTCATTCTTTAGCTCCGCCCACACGATACGCCTCGTCATTCTTTAGCTCCGCCCACTCGATACGCCTCGTCATTCTTTAGCTCTGCCCACTCGATACGCCTCGTCATTCTTTAGCTCTGCCCACTCGATACGCCTCGTCATTCTTTAGCTCCGCCCACTCGATACGCCTCGTCATTCTTTAGCTCCGCCCACACGATACGCCTCGTCATTCTTTAGCTCTGCCCACTCGATACGCCTCGTCATTCTTTAGCTCCGCCCACTCGATACGCCTCGTCATTCTTTAGCTCTGCCCACACGATACACCTCGTCATTCTTTAGCTCCGCCCACTCGATACGCCTCGTCATTCTTTAGCTCTGCCCACTCGATACGCCTCGTCATTCTTTAGCTCCGCCCACTCGATACGCCTCGTCATTCTTTAGCTCCGCCCACTCGATACGCCTCGTCATTCTTTAGCTCCGCCCACTCGATACGCCTCGTCATTCTTTAGCTCCGCCCACTCGATACGCCTCCAGCCGCTCGGTTTTTTCCGGAAAGACTCGGTACAGCCCGTATTTCTTTTATAAATATAATAAAACTAAAGACTTTTCGAAGATATGAAGGATGCAATACTACTCTATAGGTACTCAAGAGTGACATGAGATTGACTGAAGCTGAGTGTTTCACCGCCCCTTTAATATGGCAGAAAAGACGAACATATGGAGCTGGTTAAGTGACGCAAACTCCAAAATGTATTCGTTTACAAATCATGGACTATGGTTAAAAAAAAAAAAAAACGATAAAGAATACTGTTTAACTGCCTTTAGTGTCCATTTAACCTTGAAACTGCAGTGATATGCACCTATTGGTCCGTATTTTGTGGTTTTCTGAAACGTTGCCACAGATACATTTTGCCAATGAGAGCAGGTTGGAAACTTGAGCTAAATTATTAATACTAAAAGAGTATATAATATAAATCTCCCCGTCTGAAATGGATGGCAGTGAAGAGGATCTGACGGGACAGAGACAGACGGGTTCAGCTCATGCTCGCTCACTGTACCTTGGGTAGGAATGACTGTGTGTGAAGGAGAAAACAAGACAAGCACAAGCGGTTAGAGAAGCACAGTTCACACACAGCAAAACATGCCAATTCACACACTTCAGTAATATTTGACATTTCCTGTGAGAGTTATTTAATGATTGTGGTCATTAAAGTGATTGAAAGGAAAGCTATCGTCGTGTTAATATAGCTTTGCATTAATAAACGCATGCATTCAAAGGTCAATGCTTATGTTTATGATGCGGCATTTGTTCTCCTGTGAAAACAAATCTGACAGTGATGGAGTGAGGGACGTTTAATCACGAGGATATTAGTGTGTGTTATTAGTGTGTGTTCATGAGGGGACGTGCAGATAAAAGTGTGAGATTAATAGAGAGAGAGATTGCCTTCTCGCATTAAAGTCAACATGAGACACTCGTTCACTTCTGTCGTCGAGTTGGGGTCAGTACGATTCTTTAAACACAGTGTAATATTCCTCCAGTGTAGATCATCTGTTCTCGATGTGAATATACAGTAAAGTGAGATTTATTCCAGTGATCAAAGCTGAATTTAAACTAAAAAAAAGTCTGAATTGTGAGATAAAAGTCACAATTACATGTATTTATTTTTTATTCCATGGCGGAAACAAGCATTTTCAGGAAAGTTCAAAAGAACAGCACTTTTTAGAAATAGTTCATTGATGAATAAAAGTGTTAAAGGCACAGTATGTAATTCTTTAGAACAGAGGCGTGTCTTGACTCTTGAGTGGGCGGAGCTTTTATTCTGCTGCGAGGGCTTCCGCTTCTTCAGCACGTGTGTGTGTGTGTGTGTGTGCGTAACGCAGTGCTTTTTTATCATCTCACACACATGTGAGTGTGTTAGAGTGATGTTATAATGATACTATGACACACTTGTCCACATTGCAGTGAGCGGGATCATATTAGGCGGTAAAACATGGCACTCAACAACACCAGATTAGGCATCGGACAGGTTATAATCGCTTATTTATTATTTAACTGACTTTTTAAGTCTTGCAGTTGCAAGTTTATATCTCACTATTCTGATATAAACTAAAAAAAATAATGAATACAAGGTTGTAAAAGAGCTATTATTTGAATCTTCTGTAACATTATAAATGTCACTTTTGATACATTTAATGCATCTGTGTAAAAGTATTAGTTTGTTTAAAAAGATCTCTTACAGTACTGTTTCTTTGTTTTATTTACGCAAGACACTTGATTTTATTAATTGGTCGATTTCTGAAACGTGTATTCTAAGCTAATTCTTCCATTCTGATGAAATATTATGAAACAAACACTATTAAAGGTGCAGTGTGTAATATTTAAGAGGATCTATTGGCAGATATGCAATAACTCATTATAAAGACCTTACAAAACGTTATGTGTTTATGATCTTAGAATGAGTCTACACACCGCGGTACCTTACAGTGAAGCCGCCATTTTGTGCCGCCATGTTTCTACAGTGGCCCTAAAGGGACAAACTTCTCTACAGCGCGGTTGCTACTCTCTGCTTTGAGAACAGCATTTATTAAAAAAAGTTAATTGATGAATAAAAGTGTTAAAGGTGCAGTATGTAAGCTACTCTCTCTCTCATGTTTGTCCTGTGTGGGCTACCGTAGTTTCTCTATGGGCTCCGAAAGGGAGGGAGAGTGGGTGCAGTTCACAACCTCACCACTAGATGCCACTAAAACGTACACACTGTCCCTTTAAGGCATTAATTCAAGTCGGTGTCATGTGACTGCAGCTGAGCTCCTGAAGCCCCATGGGAAGGCTCTCGCTCGTACCTTGGCCAGTTTGGTTTTGCTGTCGCCGGTGAGGAAGGAGAGATTATTGATCTCATTCTGGACAACAAAGTTCTGCTCCTCCCTCTTGAAGTTCTGCAGAGACAGACAGACAGACAGACGTTATCAGTTATCATCTGAGTGACTCTGAGGATCAATAACTCACAGAAGAGCTGCTCTTACGTGAGATTTACACCACAGGATGAAGATCTCCGCCACCATCTTGAAGAGCTCGTTCGAGTCGGCGTCAGGCTCCTTCAGCCAGCGGGACCTGAGCCATTCAGCACACACACACACACACACGCACGCACGCACGCACGCACCCACAAACATGCACAGAAAAATAAAAAATACAAAAAACGAAACAACGACTTATATAGTGATGGCCGATTTCAAAACAAAGCTTTGAACTGCTATGATTCACTGAATCGATTCATGATTCGGATCGCCAAAGTCTCGTGATTTCAGCAGTTTGACTCACGATCCGAATCATTAATTGATTCACTGACTCATAACGGTTCGAAGCTTTGTTCTGAAATCAGCCATCACTATATAAGTCGTTATTTAGTGTTTTTTGCGCACTAACTCTATTCTGGCCTCTTCATCAATGATTGTAGAGCCGCTGTAGTGAGATGGGCTTTGTAACGACGTCTTTAGTGCCTTTATGGGTCTTGAGAGAGGAAATGACATTGGTGTCAATGAAGGCCTTTCTGAGCCATCGGATTTCAACACTAATATCTTCATCTGTGTGTGAAGATGAGCGGAGGTCTGACGGCTGGCCAACCACAGGAGGAATTAATCACAGAAGTTACATTTATGGGGGAACTAACCCCTTTATGTTTGCTTTTTAAAATTTTGTTGTGTTGTGCACTACTGGGCCACCGTACAAAGGGGTTGGGGAGAGCGTTGGTCAGGTGATTTATGTGATGTCATCAGTGGGCGGCCAGCGGAGGCACTAAAGAGCTCAAGGTTACACACACACACACACACACATGTTTGTTTTTGTGACTTATGGGGACATTCCATAGGCGTACTGGTTTTTATACTGTACAAACCGTATTTCTATCCCCTTACACTGCCCCTAAACCTACCCATCACACACACACACTATCTCACCTGTTGTTGTCCACGTAGCGGATGAGCATGGGGTAAAAGGCGTAAAGATCGCGGCACAGAACCGCGAACTCATCCAGAATCAGAAGCTCCGCCTCCTGGGTGTCGCCCTTGCTGTCGGCCTTCAGAAGCTCCTCCTCCAAAACCACCTTCACCGTCTTCTTCTTCAGCTTCTCCAGCGTGGGCAGGAAGTGAGTCTTCAGCAGGTCGGCCCGCGCCTTACTGATGATGGGCTGAGCGTACACTGCCACACACACACACACACACATGTTGGTCTATGTGGTTTACAGGGACTCTCCATAGGCGTAATGGTTTTTATACTGTACAAACCGTATTTTCTATCCCTTACACTGGCTCTAAACCTACCCATCACACACACACACACACACACACACACACACACACACACAGACACAGAGACTGACTGTCCCCCACCTGCTCCTCTTCAGAAAATTGCATTCACTGTGCCATCGATCACGGTATTTACACAAGGGTTTGGGTTTTTTGGCAGGAGTGCCTTCCGTGTCTATCATTCCGTCCATCATCCATCTCTGTTTTGTTTTTTGTTTTTTCCTCACGTTGTCACTCGTCATCTAACCTTACACACTACAGTACTGTAGGCCATAGACATAGTCATGTTAAAATACGGGAGATTTACAGGAAAATATTAATACGGCTCCAGAAGGAGCAGAATCTCATTGAGCCTCATGTTAAAATGCCCAACTTTACAGCAGAAAAACACATGTTTACAGTCTGAGACAGATTGTGGTTTTGGTCCATACGGCTAATTTTGACCTTCATGACGACTGTCATGACATTGACTTTTTACATTATAAAAAGCCTTAAAGTTGTGGCCACTTTGATTGACATGTGGATTAGCCACTTATTCGCTGTCTGTTAGTCATCATATCACCTAAGCTCCGCCCACATCCCGCCTCTTTGCCCATTTTCTGTTATCCGGGATCTAATATAAGTAGTAAAAAATAGACTTACAGTTTAATAGTTTAAGTTTTAGTTAGTAGTTTTGATGGATGGATGGATGGATGGATGGATGGATGGATGGAATTAATGACAGACAGACAGATACTGACTGCTGTCTGTTTATCATCAAGTCACCTAAGCTCCGCCCACGTCCCGCCTCTTTGCCCATTTTCTGTTATCCGAGAGTGAAGATGGCGACTCTGGATGCTACGGGTCACGGACACTACTTCCATATTTTTTCCCAGTCTATAGCCCTATTCGGGATCAGTTTAAGATGGGGACGTGGGGGTAAAGTAATTATTACCAGAAGTTCTCTGTGGTTTTAGCCATCTGCCATCTCGGTAATCATCACGGACAATGTCGGTAAAGATTACCGAGACTTTTACCTTCTGTAAAAAGGTTTGGATAAATTATTGTGGATAATACTATTCCCTTTCGAATAGACCCGCTGTAAAAATGTACGGTAAAATCCCGTTATTTCCTGTTTAAAAAGTGTGTTTTGCGAGCATGGAGGCGCT
>NC_090181.1:1170416-1205416 GCF_024679245.1 Pseudorasbora parva
GATGGATGATGGATGAATAGATGAGTAGATGGATTGATGGTTGGTTGGATGGATGGATGATGTACGAATAGATGAGTGGATGGATGGATGGGTGGGTGGATGGATGGATGGGTGGATGGATGGATGGATGGATGATGGACGAATGAATGAGCAGATGGATTGATGGAAGGATGAGTAAATAGATTGATGGATGGATGGATGAGTAAATGGATTGATGGATGGATGGATGGATGAGTGAGTGGATTGAGGGATGGATGGATGGATGGATGGATGGATGGATGGATGGATGGATGGATGAGTAGATGGATTGATAGAAGGATGAGTAGATGGATTGATGGATGGATGAGTAGATGGATGGATTGATGGATGAATAGATGAGTGGATGGATTGATGTAATAGATGGATTAATGGATAGATGAGTAGATGGATGGATGGATGATGGATGAGTAGATGGATTGATGAATGGATGGATGATTGATGGATTGATGAATGGATAGATGACTGATGGATTAATGAATGGATGGATGAGTAGATGGATTGATGAATGGATGGATGATTGATGGATTGATGAATGGATGGATGAGTAGATGGATTGAGGAATGGATGGATGATTGATGGATTGATGAATGGATGGATGAGTAGATGGATGAGTGGACGGATGAGTAGATGGATTGATGGATGGATGATGAATGGATGGATGATGGATGGATGAGTAGATGGATTGATGGAAGGATGAGTAAATGGATGGATGGATGGATGGATGAGTGGATTGAGGGATGGATGGATGAGTAGATGGATTGATGGAAGGATAAGTAGCTGGATTGATGGAAGGATGAGTAATTGGATGGATGGATGGATGGATGGATGGATGAGTAGATGGATTGATGGATGGATGAAAGAGTAGATGGATTGATGAATGAATGGATGATTGATTGATTGATTGATAAATGGATGGATGAGTAGATGGATTGATGAATGGATGGATGAGTAGATGGATTAGTAGATGGATTGATGGATGGATTGATGGATGGATGAATGGATGGATGATGGATGGATGGATGAGTAGATGGATTGATGGAAGGATGAGTAAATGGATTTATGGATGGATGGATGGATGGATGAGTAAATGGATTGATGTATGATGGATTGATGGATGGATGGATGAGTAGATCTATTGATGGAAGGATGAGTAGATGGATTGATGAATGGATGGATGATTGATGGATTGATGAATGGATGGATGAGTAGATGGATGAGTAGATGGATTGATGGAAGGACGAATAGATGGATTGATGAAAGGATGAGTAGATGGATTGATGAATGGATGGATGAGTAGATGGATGAGCAGATGGATGAGCAGATGGATTGATGGAAGGATGAGTAGATGGATTGATGGAAGGATGAGTAGATGGATTGATGAATGGATGGATGATTGATGGATTGATGAATGGATGGATGAGTAGATGGATTGATGGATGGATGAGTAGATGGATGAGTAGATGGATTGATGGAAGGATGAGTAAATGGATTGATGAATGGATGGATGATTGATGGATTGATGAATGGATGGATGAGTAGATGGATTGATGGGAGGGCGAGTAGATGGATTGATAAAATGATGAGTAGATGGATTGATGAATGGATGGATGAGTAGATGGATGAGTAGATGGAATGATGGAAGGATGAGTAGATGGATTGATGGAAGGATGAGTAGATGGATTGATGAATGGATGGATGATTGATGGATTGATGAATGGATGGATGAGTAGATGGATGACTAGATGGATTGTTTGAATGATAAGTATATGGATTGATGGAAGGATGAGTAGATGAATGAATAGATGAGTGGATGATTGATGGATGAATGGATAGATGTATTGATGGATGGATGAGTAGATGGATTGATGGATAGATGGATGAGCAGATGAATTGATGAATGAACGGATGATTGATGGATTGATGAATGGATGGATGAGTAGATGGATGAATGGATGGATGATGGATGGATGGATTAATGAAAGGATGGATGGATGATCAAACCTTGGCGAAGAACTTGATCTCCTGCTCGTGTGGTGACCTGTCGTTCTTCCCACTGGCTGCCATGGCCTCTGAAACAGTGAGAGTGACGGTCAGTTCCTAATCGACAGATCATTTGACAGATCAGATCATGTGACACATCATGTGACAGATCAAATCATGTGACAGATCATGTGACAGATCAGATCATAGGTGTGTTCGACATCGGCTGCGGCTGGATGCATGCGATCGGCGAGAGTAGCCGAGTGCAGGTGGAGAGGAGCTGCAAACGGAGACGTGACGTCGGACACTTTCTACCTCCCGTGGTGACGCTTGCACTGCGTTTGCAAACTTTATCACAGCTGAAGTTAAAGGGGGGGTGAAACACTCAGTTTCAGTCAGTGTCATGTCAATCTTGAGTACCTATAGAGTAGCATTGCATCCTGCATATCTCCGAAAAGTCTTTATTTTTTTTATAATTATATAAGAAAGATGCACTGTTCCGAGTCTTTCCGAAAAAAGCCGAGCGGGTGGGGGCGTGTCGTGTGGGCGGAGCTAAATAATGACGTGTGCGCGCTGCTATTGTGTTGAGTCGAGTGCGTCGTAAAGCTGTGTCATCCCTAACAGCGGGAAAAAAACTTTATTCAAAATAAAAATATGGCTTTTAATCAGATACAGCCATACATCTATGATCCGGAATCAGACCCAGAGGCTGCAGTTGAACAGGAGCAGCAGCAAAAACGACTAGAGCAGGACGTCTCTATGTGGTACAAGTAGGGATGCGCGATATACCGGTACTGGAAAAATACCGGTATATATTTTATTTAAAACGGTACGATATCATGATTTGGCACATTTCGGTATATGCTGCTTTTCCGAAGTTCACCGCTAGATGGCAGCGCGCTACCCAAACTGACCCGAAACAACCGGCAAATGTGACAACAACATAGACGGACAAAATGGATAAAGCAGTTGAATCTCACTCAAGATGCCCAAAACGAATTAATAAAGAGAGGAGAAGTGACATTTGTAATGACTTTGCTTATAAAACTGAGGAAGAGCCATCAAACCTAGCCAAGAAGCATCGGTCACTATCCTGACTTTAGGACTTCTTAAGAGATCGACAGGTTAGTGATCACTCAAACCATCGCATTTAGACATTTATTTTCTTTTTACACTGATCAACGCACACACACAGCCTAACATAAGATCGAATATCACAATTTCCAGCGTTCGTTTCAACCAATGACATTTAGATCTCTTAATATTTGCACGCGTACTATTGCACTATTTACATTCGCGTTAGGCACAACCGCCTGTGTTTATGTGAATACTCACTAAAGACGGACATTTGTACATAATTCTTCAAATATCTATCTGTGTATTTGACTGTTTAAGGAAACTTAATGTGTAATGTGCGAGCGTGAGCGTGTGTGTGTGTGTGTGTGTGTGTGTCGTATGAGCTCATATCTCCTGTAACTTACGAAATGCTATAAAATCTCTTGCTTGTTCAAATGATTTCCGTTCTCCATCCCGAGACGAGCGTGAAATGTTGAATCGGATTATGCAGATTGCTTTAGTGTAGTGCGATGTCTTTTGAAACCAGAAGCAATTTGCTAATTTTGAGAGATTTTTGCTGAAATTATTTCTCACAAGAAAGTTTTCAAATGACTGATTTGATGTGATAAGCTTTGCTGATTCATTTACTAATAAACATTTGTGGTAATTTCCCACTTTATAAACTCAAAACTTGCATAATTGTTCTCATTCGCGTGCAATATACCCGCGCTAATATCAGACCTTGTGGTATCGATTTAATATCGGTACTTCGGTATTAGATTGTGGTACCGTACCGAAGCCAAAATTGTGGTATCGAGCCATCCCTAGGTACAAGTTATACACTAACTATATAATATGCTTAGCGGCTTGTGTTATTTACATATTTATACTTGAATTATATCGTCGTATTTTTGTCTTTGAAGGTGTACATGTGGGAAGTGCAGTTGTGCACGTGTGTGTGTGTTTACGCGTGGTTTGTGTAGACAGTAAGCGGACCGGTTTTGCACGGCAGGCTAAGTTAGTGTTTACATAGAAAGACACGGAATAGTAGCGCATTTGAATGAAGAAGCGCGCTTATTTAGTTCAACATATTTCCCCCCTCTTTGTGTATTGTTGTTTGGAGTGCTTTTACAATACACAAACATAAAGTTACACATATAGTGGCCAGCTAAACAAATGTACACGCACTACACATCGCATGCTCCATTGATCAATTAACTATACGTGATCATGTTTGGGCTACTTGATGAGCATCGGCAAAAACACAGACATTTGAAGCAGTCTCACTCACCGCCTGCGGTTCTAACGTTGGGACCTTTATCGTTGGGACTGCTCCATCCTTCAGCATTAGGCGATCGGAAAATCCGGCGTCGAGCTGGGCCTTGTTTATGAAACAGTCGGCACCGAAATGCAGCGAACAGATATAAACATTCGCGCAACTCAGTTGCTGATCCGGAAAAGCAAATTCCATCCACTGTTGCCTTAACGCGGGGTTTTGGGGGAATCTGTGCAGGACTGTCTTGGTCTGGCAACCAAAAACGCACTTTTTTGGTGACATTGTTATGTGCACATCACCTGTCCAGCATCCTACAAGCCAGCGCTTTGATGGGCGTAGCCTGTTGCTTTCGCTCTCTCCCTCGCTCTCTCTCACGCGCTTCCGGTAGAATTGTCCGTAAGGCCCATACAAGGAAATTCCGCCCCCATTAACGTCAAAGGGGACGCATGATCTCAAAAAACTTGCTGAAACTTATGACTAACCGGAAGTAGTATTTTTGACAAAGAAATACTCCCATCAAACGTCCACCTTAACTTTTGAAACTTTGTCCATGTTTAGTATGGGATTCCAAGTCTTTAACAGTGTAAAAAGATCAGTATGCATGAAACAGCATTTCACCCCCCCTTTAAATAATAACCATATTTCTCAAATACACAGATGTTTCAAATGATATTTTCATCCAATACTTTATATACTGCTTAAAAAAGCGTCTATTTGGACAAGATTAAAGTTCAACATATAAACCTACCCTATCAATGAAGTGGTGTCAACGGTTTTTATCAGTTTTAGTTTGATAAACATGATGATATAACATCGCGACTACATGAAAAGAGGTTTTACTGTTGATTTGTGATTTGTGATAAATGATTTGTGAGCATTAGCATAACGTAAGGTTTTAGAATAAACACGAAACGCACGTGATCGCTGTCATGCGGTGAATCGGCCAATCGTGGATCAGCTGTGTCGTCATCAGAGCTCGAGCAGCTCCTGCAGTCCCCCTTGAGAATCTGCAGCGGCTGCATCAGCCGGCTACTCTCGAATCGCTCTCGCGGTACTTTGTTGACATACGTCACAGTCACGTGCCGTCGGCGCTGTCACAAGTCGGACAAAATTTCTAACCGGCATGCACTGCTTCAAGTCAGCCGCCGATCGGTCTGTGCATCGCTAGGTGAAGTCGAACAAGTCACATGTGACAGATCATGTGACAGATCAGATCATTTGACAGATCATGTGACAGATCATGACAGAGACACGCACCGAGGTGAGCGATGAACTCCTGCGCCGAGTCCACGTACTTCAGCAGCTTCTTCAGGAACTTGTAGGCGAAGCGCTTCTCCATGGAGGAAGATTCCTGCTCTATGTCCTTTAGACCCCTGAGGGAACACAGCGGACGTTACATGCGGCCCTCGCATGAGCACATGCGTGTAACAGCGCGCACACACACACACACACACACACACACACACATATATATATATATACACACAGGTCATATGCACACGTCTGACCTGCTGATGACGTATCCGTTGATCTGGAGGAAGCGGAACAGATCCTGCGCTCGCTCTCGGTCCTTGGCTTTCTCTTTGGCAGTGAGAGTGTCATAGGGCACCAGCAGAGGATGCGTTCCTACTGCACACGTAACACACAACACATCACGCATGACCTGCACAGGCAACACATCACGCATGACCTGCACACGCAACACAGGCAACACATCACGCATGACCTGCACACGCAACACAGGCAACACATCACCCATGACCTGCACACGCAACACATCACGCATGACCTGCACACGCAACACATCACGCATGACCTGCACACGCAACACATCACGCATGACCTGCACAGGCAACACATCACGCATTACCTGCACAGGCAACACATCACGCATTACCTGCACAGGCAACACATCACGCATGACCTACACAGGCAACACATCACGCATGACCTGCACACGCAACACATCACGCATGACCTGCACAGGCAACACATCAACACATCACGCATTACCTGCACAGGCAACACATCACGCATTACCTGCACAGGCAACACATCACGCATGACCTGCACACGCAACACATCACGCATGACCTGCACAGGCAACACATCACGCATTACCTGCACAGGCAACACATCACGCATTACCTGCACAGGCAACACATCACGCATTACCTGCACAGGCAACACATCACGCATGACCTGCACAGGCAACACATCACCCATGACCTACACAGGCAACACATCACGCATTACCTGCACACGCAACACATCACGCATGACCTGCACAGGCAACACATCACGCATGACCTGCTCAGGCAACACATCACGCACGACCTGCACACGCAACACATCACACACAACCTGCACACACAACACATCACTCATGACCTGCACACGCAACACATCACACATGACCTGCACACGCAACACATCACGCATGACCTGCACACGCAACGTATGACCTGCACACGCAACACATCACACACAACCTGCACACACAACACATCACTCATGACCTGCACACGCAACACATCACACATGACCTGCACACGCAACACATCACGCACGACCTTCACACGCAACACATCACTCATGACCTGCACACGCAACACATCACGCACGACCTGCACACGCAACACATCACACACGACCGGCACACGCAACACATCACACACTACCTGCACACGCAACACGCATTCAGAGCTGAAGAGCGCACACACACACCTCGAGCTCCCAGATCACTCTTCTTCTTCTTGGCCCAGATGTTGTAATAGTTTTCGGCCACCACCTCAACCATCGCCTAAACGACAAGAACAAAATCATATATACATCTATCATTTTTTGATTGAGATGAGTGTGAGATGTGAGTGTGAGATGTGAGTGTGAGATGAGTGAGATGAGTGTGAGATGTGAGTGTGAGATGAATGTGAGATGAGTGAGATGAGTGTGAGATGTGAGTGTGAGATGAGTGTGAGATGAGTGAGATGAGTGTGAGATGAGTGAGATGAGTGTGAGATGTGAGTGTGAGATGAGTGTGAGATGAGTGAGATGAGTGTGAGATGTGAGTGTGAGATGAGTGTGAGATGAGTGAGATGAGTGTGAGATGAGTGAGATGAGTGTGAGATGTGAGTGTGAGATGAGTGTGAGATGAGTGTGAGATGTGAGTGTGAGATGAGTGTGAGATGAGTGAGATGAGTGTGAGATGAGTGTGAGATGAGTGAGATGAGTGTGAGATGAGTGAGATGAGTGTGAGATGTGAGTGTGAGATGAGTGTGAGATGAGTGAGATGAGTGTGAGATGAGTGAGATGAGTGTGAGATGTGAGTGTGAGATGAGTGTGAGATGTGAGTGTGAGGTGTGTGTGAGATGTGAGTGTGAGATGAGTGTGTGCTTCACCTGCAGTTCTCGGGACAGCTGGATGCTGCTCATGTCCAGTGGATTGGGACTGAACCCGTTGCCCTGGAAACACACACCTCAATCCATCAGCTCAGCATTATTGAGTAAAAATTATGTTGGATTTACTTAATTTTATGTCAGCAGGTAACTGGTTTATGTTGAATTTAATTAACATTGTTTATTTCAGTAAACTTATTTTTTTTAACGTAAGGTTATTTCAATGCCATTTAGTTGAGTCAGGTTAACATTCTTAATTTTGTCCAAAACTATTAAGTTCAATTATTAATTGGCGTGGAGAGACAGGTTATAAGCCACGCAGGAGATGAGGACCGGAGAGAGAGAAGCTGGGTACACACAGCGTGCTGGGACTCGGGCTGGTATTCGAGCAGAGAGGAACTGCTAAAAGAAACCAGAGAGACTTTTGAGAGAGACTGAGTAAAACAGTGCGAAGTGCACATTGTCTAAGTACCTGAGTTATTGAGTTAATAAACAGCCTTTGAGTTTCAGCCAGCCGATCCCTGTTGTCTTCTTCCTCACCCACATACACAAACATTGTTACAATATCATACGGACAAAGTGCCAGTTTGATCTTGACAATCACGTCCTTCGGTGTCTGGAGGTTAATAGGTTCAAAAACCTCCCAGAAAACAGAAGCAGGCGACAAGCTAGGAGGGATGGTTAGATTAGAGCAGACATTAAGTCTTAAATTAGTGGTTTTATCAATGAAGAATTTTTGGAAATCCTCACATAGAGCATCAGAAGCAACAGAACATGTATTAACGGATGGATTCACAACAGATTGGATGAAAGTAAACAGGGTCGTTGCGTTAGAATGATTAGATTTCATTACATTTGAAAGATAGGCAGCTTTTACAGACTTAGCAGCATTTTGATAAGAAGTTAGAGAGTCTCTGAACAAAAGGAATGAGGCAGGTAGCCTGTCCCGTTTCCATTTGTGTTCAGACTTTCTGCAAATTCTTCTTCAATCACGAGTAACTGAGTTCTGCCACCTGACAGATTTAGGTTTGCACTTATAATTCATTACATTTATATAGCGCTTTTCTAGACACCCAAAGCGCTTTACATATAGAAGAGGGGAATCTCCTCAGCCACCACCAATGTGCAGCATCCACCTGGATGATGCGACGGCAGCCATATTGCGCCAGAACACACCAGCTGATTGGTGGAGAGGAGACAGAGCGATTAAGCCAATCAGGATTATGAGGTTTAAGAGGAGCAGTCACATTTGCTACCTTTAGCCAGGCAGAGTTTAACCTGCTCAGGTGATGATCAGCATCCAGATCATCAAAAGGATGATCCAAGTGCAGGTGCGAGCATAGTTCAGTAAAACACAGATCAAAATTTGTGCTAAACTGTGTAGAATAGAATCGTGACAATAGGGACTTTAAGCAACAGCCACTGATGGAACGGCAACGGCGTTCTGGCGTTCTATTGCGCATGCGCGACTTTAACTGCTACTTCGTGACGTTCTACTGTAACCGTCTACTACGGGAGAACAGCTGATTTGCCGTAGTCATTAATACGTGACAGATTAGATAAGTAAATATAGTTATGTGGCATTTTAATTGTATCTGTTTATAATTTAATGCCAAAAGCAACCATTCCCTTGCTTTTTAAATTACATGTTTCTTTATATTTGGTAAAATTATGTTAAATGAACCATTACGCCGTCTCTTTATTGTTGCTTAGTGATTTTTGCGTTCTTTGGCTACGGCAGTTAAACGTTTACTTCCGGTCGCTGTTGCCGTTCTATCAGTGGCTGTTGCTTAAAGTCCCTAATGTAGCGGGAGCAACAGTGGGTTGACAGAGCTCCAGAAGGGATGGAGAAAATTGGCTTATGATCAGAAAGTGGAAAATCAGAGAGCACTATGTCCGTGACATCAAGCCCATACGAAAGAACAAGGTCCAACGTGTGGCCCTGAGAGTGAGTGGAGTTTTTGCACCACTGTAATAAATTAAAAGCGTCTAACATGTTAACAAACTCCTGTGAAAAGGAATTTGACAAACAGCAGACATGGATATTAAAATCGCCCATCAGTAGAAAGCGGTCAAAGTTTGCAGCTTAGTTAAATCCTTAGTGGAGTGAGGAGGGCGGTAGACCACCCCTAAACAGACAGGCCCATTCCAGTCAAGGTGAAGAAGTTGAACTTCAAAACTGGAAAAGGCTGTTACAGGAACAAGCCGGCATTTTGCAGAAAGAGAATTTTTTAGGATTGTTATTAGCCCACCCCCACGACCACTGGGACGAGGAGAATTAAAAAATGTACAATTCGCTGAGAGTGATGCCTAGATGTGTCATACAAGTCTAGCTTACTGGTACAGTAATTTATACCACAGTCATTTACATGGTTCATCATATTTGGTATTTATATAATTATTTAAAAAGTGTAAAAAACAACAACAAACTGTCACCGGCCTCACACCGTCAACGGGCTAAGCCTCCATCAGAAGGACTTAGACCCCCGGCCCGCGCCCGGAGAGAGCAGTCTTCTGTACGCCACAATTCCCTCGCCCCGGCTGGGGGACGGGGATTCGGCTGGGCTCTTCCCTCTTTGCTACTGAGGGAATCCTTGTTAGTTTATTTTCCTCCGCTTAGTAATATGCTTAAATTCAGCACATTAGCAGCAGCAGCCCACCCCGTAGGGGGAGCGGGAGGTTTCTCCCCGGCGGGATAGAGGATGCGGGGAGGAGACGGTCTGAACTTGGGAGCGCCTACGACGCTCCAGCCGCGGGGCATGAAGCCCAGATAGATGGCAAAGCGACCCTCAGACAGACGTCGCCCCGGGAGGAACCTGGGGCCGCAAAGTGTGTTCAAAGTGTCGATGATCAATGTGTCTTGCAATTCACATTAGTTCTCGCTTGTTACGACTTTTACTTCCTCTAGATGGTCAAGTTTGATCGTCTTCTCGACGCTCCGCCAGGGCCCGCGAGGAGCTCCGGCGGGGCCGATCCAAGACCTCACTAAACCACCCAATCGGTAGTAGCGACGGGCAGTGTGTACAAAGAGCAGGGCCTTAATCAACGCAAGCTTATGACCCGCGCTTACTGGGAATTCCTCGTTGGTGGGAAACAGTTTCAATCCCCAGTCCCGATCACCAGCGGGGTTCAGCGGGTTACCCGCGCCTCTCGGTGTAGTGACAGAAGATGGGTTTCCGTTTTCGGTTCGCCTACGCCACTAACGTTACAACAGCTGTTACGGGCTGCGGTGTCATTTTCCTGCCACTGCTGTGGAGAACTGGCCTGTCATACTGGTAATATTTGGGCTTTACAGAGGTCCAGGGTATATATCCAGGGTATATAAGATCAACGGCATGAGCACAGAAACCTGTAGCTAACCACACATTATGTCCTTACAGAACACTTAATTATGTTACGGTTGTTAGCTAACGCTAGCTAGGATAACTGAATATTATGTTATATATATATATTATCTTTTATTGATTATAATAGTGAGCAGACAGTTATATACCCAGGTTGCTTTACAGGAACAGTGTTGCTCCTTAATGTTGTTATCCTCTGTCTCTATCGCCAGGTGATGCGGTTGTTCAGTTTTACTCTGTGACCTGTAGGCTACGGCTACAATCTTTATTTTGTTTATTTCATTTCGAGTCACATTCACATCCTGAATATATCCCTCAAATGCATATAGCAGACATTTCTGTCTGCTTCTGTCTGAAATCAACATGTCATTTTTCCAGAAATTGTTCACTATTTCCCCAGGGAGTGCACGAATTGACAGTGGGAGCGCCATTGCAGGTATCGAACACTTGTCGGACATATAGCAACAGTAACTAAGAATTGTTATTAGCAGATCCTCTATACTTCACCTACAAACACACGAACATAACACACACTTTTAAATACCAACAGAACATTAAACATTAAAAAGTCTCTCCATTTTCTCATCTTGTTAAAAATGCATAAATAGCACTTTATTTAAACATTTACTCTCCGAATTCAGCCCCTCTGCAAAGCATGATGGGAAGTGAAAGTCCTGTTTGATTGGGTTACTGGATTAAAACATGAAAATAAAAATATCAAGTTGTGTCAAAGAGACGGTTTTAGGCCAATAAAACATGAACACTGCAAAAAAAACTCTCTTCATTTTGAGTTATTTTTTCCCAAAACAAGACAATCATTTTTACTTGTCTAGTAAATGTTTCTTAATGTAAGAATTTTTAGATATTTGGACGAGAAACAAGACAAAAACTACAAGGACAAAAAAGACAAGGCATTTTTCTGCAATGTGTATGATGCTGTTCACTTTATTTAAGCAATTCATCTTGATTAAACACCATTATACTGTACAAAACACGCTCTTCTTACTTAGTATTTGTGTCTTGTTTCTAGTCTAAATATCAAAAATTCCTAAATCAAGATGCATATTTTTTTTGCATAAATCAAGATATTTTTTCTTGTTATCTTAAAAATAAAATCAAAATTAAGAGAGTTTTTGCTTAAAACAAAATTATCAAAATAATCTGCCAATGGGGTGAGTAAAATAATCTTAATTCAAACAGAAAACAAGATTATTTTTCTCACCCCATTGGCAGATTATTTATCTTATTTTAAGCAAAAACTCTCTTCATTTTGAGTTATTTTCCCCAAAACAAGACAATTACTTTTGCTTGTCTAGTAAATACTTCTTGTTGTAAGAATTTTTAGATGTTTGGACTAGAAACAAGACAAAAATACTGAGTAAGAAAAGCATTTCTTGCAGAGCAGTCATTTTTTTGAGTGTGTGTGTGATGTGATTTCTGAAGCCGATATGAAACACACACACACCTGCGAGGCCTGAGAGACGCGCCGCATCTTCTCCATCTCTCTCTGCTGAAGCATGATCTCTCCATCTTTGGTGCGGTCCACGCTCCAGCCCATCGCTAGCATGCTCTTTAGTGACTCGCGCACCATCCCGCGGTAACTCTCCTTCTCCTGTGGGCCGGAAAAACACGCTCAGGGTCAAAGGTCAAACCACAATGGCCGCTCCGAGGGCCGTCTCCTACCTTCTCCGTCAGTGATTTGTAGGATCTCAGCATTGGGTGAACTTTGGCTTTTTCATCCACGTTTTCTCCGTGTTTCCAGCCCAGAAGCACCTGAACACCCAACACAACGGAATGTCAATGTTTAGTGTGCTTCTACAGCGCTTTATACAACACACACAAAGTTTCAAAGCAGCAGCACAGTAATACACACACTGCAAAAGATGCTCTTCTTACTCAGTCATTTTGTCTTGTTTCCAGTCTAAATATCGAAATATTCTTAAATCCAGAGGCATTTACTGAAGTGAGTTTTTGCTTTAAACAGGCAAAATGATCTGCCAATGGGGTGAGAAAAATAATCTGATTTCTGATTGAAATCTTGTTTCTTGTTTCCGTCCCAAACAGAAATAAGATTATTTCTCTCACTCCATTGGCAGATCATTTTGCCTGTTTAAAGCAAAAAGTGTTAGAATTTTTAGATATATAAGAACAGATGTAACACACTCTATCTCTCTCTCTCTCTCTCTCACACACACACACACACACACACACACACACACACACACACACACACACACACAGAGCTTCTCAAACAAGAACAGATGTAACACACTCTATCTCTCTCTCTCTCACACACACACACACACACACACACACACACACACACACACAGCTTCTCAAACAAGAACAGATGTAACACACACACACACACTCACTGCTTCTCAAGCAAAAAAATCTTATTTCATTTGACTGGTCTAGTAAATGCATCTTGATTTAAGAACATTTAGATATTTGGACTAGAAACAAGACAAAAATACTAAATAAGAAGAGCGTTTTCTGCCATGATCATCTGTGTGATGTTAGAGGATTTCTTCATCGCCTCACCTTCTCAGCGGCCCATTTCTCGTGGGAATGTTCTGCGTATTTGTTAGCGATGAACTCCAGCTTCTCGGGGAGGCAGATGCTGTGAGAAGGAACGAGGAGAGTCAGTCTCAGATGTGAGGACCATGGGCCTCATTTAGAAAACTTTCCATAGATTTCATCGTGTGTACGTACTAGGGCTGGGACAACGCGTCGACGTCATCGATGACGTCGACGCAAAAAATACGTAGACGCAAAATATGCGCGTCGATTCGTCAGACTCAAAATAAAGATGGCGGCGCCGGAGAGTAGTAGCAACCATAGATGTACATAATAAAGTATATTATGTAATTAAGTATATTATTTATTATGTATATCTATGGTAGCAACACGAGTGGCTCCTCAGACTTTCAGAAGTGCAAGGCTTGCGGGTTGGCCACAGTCTATGGGGTTGGCGCGCGGTGCGCACGGAGCATCACAGGCATGCGCGCACGCGTTTTGTTGTCACGGCTACATAAACAAATTTCTGCACACAGGAAGACAGATGTTTTGGTAATATTTGATGTATTTTAATCACAAAAACAAACGTTTGCATCAAGTGAAAGCATCAGACACATTGGCTACGTTACCTACATAATAAGCTGTTTTAAATTTAAAATGTTCAATGTCTAATCGCGCTGATGTGACCGAGGGTATCCATCCTCTAAGTGAGCAGTTTCATCCCAGGACTATTCCGGTTTTAAACGGAATATTGGCGCCCGTAATGCACTCTACATGTAACTGTTTTCACTGTCATGCCGCGGATGCGCGTGGCGTTTCTGTTCCTGGTCAGCCACGGGGCTGCGTGGCGTTTTCTCTGCCTTTGCACACTAGAAGCGTGTCTGACGCGGCGCTGCTGCTGCTATTGAGGCGGAGGGAAGCCCTATTCCTAATGTTTAACATAAATAGCCTACTGATACAGCAAAGACAACGTCGGGAGTAGCCACATATCTATGGTATTGACGGCAAAATAGGCTACAGAATATTTCGTTCTGTATTGACAGTTGCAATATTTCAAAATCGATAATTGACGTTTTTTATTATTACAATTAGGCCTATATCTGCATTTATGTAAACCTACAGACTTTCAAACATGAAAATGTAATTTAATAATATGTATTCGTGTCAAAATGATATATAAACATCTTTTCCTATTCTATTTTGCCTGGAGACGCTCCCAACACACGTGAAAAATAGGCGCTCTTCTATTTCCAGCATGCACGCGTTTTCCGCGCGTCACAGTCAGTGTGCAAACTCCAACCTGTTAACATGTGAGCCGAAACAAAAACGGACACGCCACGCAGCCGAGACGCTCACGCTTGCAGTGTGTCCCCGGATTTGATTAACCAACTTGTTGATATTTAATCGATGGGCATAGCCTGTAGGCTGAGCTGCATACATAGAAAAATCGTATAATATGTTTCTTTGTTGTAGATTAATACTTATTTATTTGTGTGTGTGTGTGTGTGTGTGTGTGTGTGTGTGTGTGTGTAGCCTACTTTATGTTATCAAGGTTTTATTGAATGCATTGCTCTTGTATAGTCTTACTTTGGAATTTTAAGAGCAATAAACATATATTGCAATGTTAAGGAATTCGTTTTTTCATTCAGATAATTAAATCAACATGTATAAATTGCTATTAGGCAATTAATGGGGAGATAATCGGTAATCGAATCGAATCGTAACCGAATCGGACAGGAAAAATTAATCGTTAGATTAATCGATGCATCGAAAAAATAATCGCTAGATTAATCGTTTAAAAAATAATCGTTTATCCCAGCCCTAGTACGTACGCACAAAAGCTAGAGTTTGCCTACGCACAAAAAGAATTCAGATTTATAAAACCATGTGTCACATGTGGGACCAGGGATGGAAATTAGCACCGCCACAGGCCAAATGCGCATGATTTTGTGTTCACTGCAAAAAATGCTTTTCTTACTCAGTATTTTTGTCTTGTTTCTAATCCAAATATCTAAAAATTCTTAAAACAAGAAGTATTTACTAGACAAGCAAAAGTAATTCTCTTGTTTTGGGGAAAAATAACTCAAAATTGAGAAAGTTTTTGCCTAAAATAAGATAAATAATCTTGTTTTCTTTTTGAATTAAGATTATTTTTCTCACCCCATTGGCAGATTATTTATCTTATTTTAAGCAAAAACTCTCTTCATTTTGAGTTATTTTATCCCAAAACAAGACAATAATTTTTACTTGTCTAGTAAATGTTTCTTAATGTAAGAACTTTTAGATGTTTGGACTAGAAACAAGACAAAAATACTGAGTAAGAAAAGCATTTTTTTGCAGTGCAAGGACTCGATCTGGAGTTCGATCCTTCTGAGACGCAAGGCGAACGTGATTGGACAGAAAGTGAGGCTTCTTTTGTCATCGATCACGTGACTCTGGGACACCAATCGCCACCCCGATACGGAGCGTCCGCGCATCAAAGCTTCAGTGTCATACGTAACATCACTAGTGTTTATCATGACAATTCGTACTTGGCTGTGTTTATGGGCCTGGGGTCGAAGTTCCCCTGCGAGTCCACAGACACCGGCTTCTCCAGCGCTGAGCTGAGTGTCGAGTCGATGTAATCCGGTGGAAGAGCTCCGGCGATGGCACTCAGACACGGCATGGCCATCTTAAACAGATCCGGCTCGTACTTCTGCACACACACACATTCACCAGCTCAAACATGGAAAAAAATGCTTTTCTTCCTCAGTATTTTTGTCTTGTTTCTAGTCCAAACATCTAAAAATTCTTAAAACAAGAAGTATTTACTAGACAAGCAAAAGTAATTGTCTTGTTTTGGGAAAAATAACTCAAAATGAAGAGAGTTTTTGCTTAAAATAAGATAAATAATCTGCCAATGGGGTGAGAAAAATAATCTTAATTCAAACAGAAAACAAGATTATTTTTCTCACCCCATTGGCAGATTATTTATCTTATTTTAAGCAAAAACTCTCTTCATTTTGAGTTATTTTCCCCAAAACAAGACAATAATTTGTCTAGTAAATACTTCTTAATGGTAGAATTTTAAGATGTTTGGACTGAAAATGAGGCAAACATACTAAGTAAAAAAGTTTTTTTTGCAGTGAAAATACATTTTTAAAAAATGTTTTAATGGGTCACAGACACTTGTCAATTATATTTTTATTTAATGCCAATTCAATATTATAATCTCATCAGTTCATGGTTAATATTTGGATAAAAATTGGCGGTTGTCAGGCGGGAAAATTAAAGCACTGGTTCTGTGGTGTTTTTTCTAGGCTTGGTTGTGTTTATGGGGCGCAGTATAACATGTCTTAATATTTCTTCTTTTTTTAAATGGCATATTTTTCTTCTATCCTCCCTTTATTCCACACCGCTGTCTGTGCTTTGAACGGCTCGTCTGCTTCCTGCTTCTCTGAAGCCCCTCCCTCTGAAAAACGCAATGGTCTTAGATTGGTCAGATGGCCAAATGTAGTTTCCTGTATTTTTATTGGCTGAAGTGCCAAGCACAGGTTAAGGCCACGCCCCTTCCCATTATGGGCAGAAGTCACATCTGCGGAGACTAGCGAGGGTTTATGATGTCACCAACCCAGGAAGAAGCTCGTTGTAGTCCAAAGCGGCCATTTTTGTAGGCAATAAACTGCCGTAACTTTAAAAGACAATATCTCCGTTTGCAGTGAACTTTCAGCGCTGTAACTTTGCAGAGACTGTTAATGCTCAAGCAGCGACATTACACACTAACTAAAGTTACACAAGTCTAATCGCATGCAGCCACACCCTTTAACCGAAATGAGCATCTCTAGTGACAATACAGCTAATTAGAGATTTATAAGCAATCTAAACAACAAATTAGTAAATTATGTAAGTGTTAGATGTGTCCTTGGCATATTAAAAGATCAAAAATCTACTGACCCCGAACTTTTAAACGGTAATGAACAGCCACATAATGACCCAGCATGCCCCAAAAATCACAAATGAGCAAAGACTGGAGGTCACCTTCTGAGACAGAGAATCAAATATTCCCCAAAAGATCTTCTTGGTGAGCAGGAGCTCCTCCTCAGACGCCAGACCATAACTTCCCCATCCGGACGGCAGGCAGTAATACTTCCAGTTCTGCTCGTAATGATTGGTCAACAGCTGTGACACACACACACAACCACACACACACACACAATTTTAAAACACGTAATCCGTGTTATCAGCTAATCAGACTAATAAAGCTTTCACAGAAACACTCTCAAAGAGACTCACACTGCAAAAAACGCTCGTCTTATTTAGTATTTTTTTCTTGTTTCCAGTCCATTTATCTAAATACTCCTAAATCAAGATGCATTTACTAGATAAGTAAAATCACAAGATATTTTATATGTTTTCTTGTTTTCTGGGGAAAAATATCAAAATGAGTTTTTGCTTAAAACAGGCTAAATGATCTGCCAATGGGGTGAGAAAAATAAACGTATTTCTGTTTGGGACGGAAACAAGAAACAAGATTTCAATCAGAAATAAGATTATTTTTCTCACCCCATTGGCAGATCATTTTGCCTGTTTTAAGCAAAAACTCACTTCATTTAGATTTTATTTTCAACAAAATAAGAACAAATATCTTGTGTCATTTTACTGATTTAGTAAATGCATTGTTAACAGCATCTTGATATAAGAATTGTTAGATATTTAGACTAGAAACAAGACCAATTTTCTAAGTAAGACGAGCATTTTTTGCAGTGTAAACAGAAGGGGCGGAGTCACTGCAGATTAACTGAGGGAAATAAACTCAACTCTACAGAGAACGCGCTGCAGTGAAAGTATAATCACAATCTCTGTGAAGTATGAAGGCAATGATCAGACGCTGCTCACCTTCAGAGGCATCTTACAGTATTCAGACAACAGCGGCACGTCAAACACCAGCCGACGTAGAAGATGCTGCAGCATGGACGGTCTGAGGTACCTGGAGGAGGGTAAACACACACACACACTCAACTGGCTGCTTATGAACCGCTGTTAGGCGGACAATGATAACGACAACTATAACGCTAACGAACAATAACTAATGAAACTATAACAATAACTAACTATAATGATAACTATAACCAACTTCCCCTCTCATGATCAGCGGGACACCAGTAGAGAGAGTGAGCAGCTTCAAATACCTGGGTGTCAACATCTCCGAGGACCTGACCTAGACTGCACATATCCAGTCTCAGGTGAAAAAGGCCAGGCAAAGACTGTACCACCTGCGCCAGCTGAGGAAATTCCGGGTCTCACCAGCTATCCTGAAAACTTTCTACTCAGGGGCGATAGAAAGTTTACTGACTCAGTGCATCACAGCGTGGTATGGTAACAGCACCAGTCACGACCTCAAAGCCCTGCAAAGAGTGGTGCGCTTGTCCGAGCGCATCTCAGGGTCAGCTCTCCCGTCTCTGCAGGACATCTACATCAAACGATGCAGAGGCAGAGCTACAAAAATCATCAAGGACATTAATCACCCGGCCAACCCCCACTTCACCCGGCTGCCTTCTGGTAAGCGCTTCCGTAGCCTGATGGCCAAAACTGAGAGACTCAGGAGGAGTTTCTTCCCACAGGCCATCAGACTCCTGAACGCTGTCACTTAACAACATGTGACTTCACCTCACTCAGTATTAACAAACTCACATACTGATATTGCACTGCACTTTATTCTTGTGTTCATGTAACTACTCATTATAATGCTGTTTGCACATTACACTCCTGCACTTCTGTTATCCACGTATTTATTTTTATAGTCTCCAGTTTACTTTATCTCACTTATTTTATTCCACATCTCTTATTTCTTTTACTTGATTTATTCATAATTCTACATATGTATATATATAGCACCTTATCTATTCCTATTTTATCCTATCCCTATTTTATAATTTATTGTGCTTTTTTTTTTTTGTTAATTGTTATTTGCTGTCCATGGAGCGGACCTGTTTACATTTCACTGCCGGTTGTATTCTGTATAACTGTGTATGTGACAAATAAAACTCTTGAACTTGAACTTGAACTATACCTAACTATAGCGATACGATAACTATAATGATAACTATAACGATAACTATAACTAACTATAGGGATATGATAACTATAATGATAACTATAACGATAACTATAACTAACTATAGGGATGCGATAACTATAGCGATAAGATAACTATAACTAACTATAGCGATAACTATAACTAACTATAGCAATAACTATAACCAACTATAATGATAACTATAGCTAACTATAACAATAACTATAACTAACCATAGCGATAACTATAACTATAATGGCGATTATAACTAACTATAGCGATAACTATAACTAACCCTAGCGATAACTAACTATAACGACAACTATAACTAACTATAGCGATAACTATAACTAACCCTAGCGATAACTATAACTATAATGGCGATTATAACTAACTATAGCGATAACTATAACTAACCCTAGCGATAACTAACTATAACGACAACTATAACTAACTATAGCGATAACTATAACTAACCCTAGCGATAACTATAACTTAACCATAGCGATAACTCTAACTATAACGCCAACTATGACTAACTATAGCGCTAACTATAGCTGACTATAACGATATTTATAACTAACTATAGCAATGACTATAACTAACTAAAGCGATAACTCTAACTAACTAAAGCGATCACAATAACGAACTATAATGATAACTATAGCTAAATATAACGATAACTATAACCAGAGGTGGGACAAAGTCATTGTTATGCAAGTCACAAGTAAGTCTCAAGTCTTTGCCCTCGAGTCCCGAGTCAAGTCGAGCAAAGATGAGTCAAGTCTCGAGTCGAGTCCAAGTCCTACCATTTTAGTTTCGAGTCACTTCAAGTCATCTGAGCACAGAAATAAAAATTATACAAATCATGTATGTCTGTAAGATTTGTATTTATTTAAACCTCTTTTTATACAATGACATTAAGGAAATACAGTAAAAAAACAGAAAATGTAAATTTTCACAGAATATGCTTGTATTTCAACAGCATATTGCACTAGAACAATGCACAGCAGCTTCAGTCCTGTATTGTGTTGACCTCATATGGCAAAACAGTTCAACTTTCAAATAGACATGGGTCCTTTTAGCCTAAACTTAGGGCCATTATGGGAATATTGTTTAGCTTATTTTTGGTTTAATTTGGTTTACTTTAATAATTTAATTTATTCAATTATTTTGTTTTGCTATACTTTTTATGCCAGCTTGCCTTGGCCCCCCTAGCATCCCCTCACGGCACCCAGGGGTCCCTGTCCCCACTTTGAAAAGCACTGCTATAAAGCATATGACTTCAGTTTCTGGAGGGAAAGGGCTTTCTTATGACTTTTGAAGCAGTGAAAATATTCTTAATATTGCACACACTGAAACTGAAATATTATCGCATACCGTAGTGTATAATAGACAATGAATATTGACACAACAACACTGATATGAGTAAAGAGTAGTTTCAAATACAACATGTGAGGCTATAAGGGATTTTCTGACATTTGTTTCATATTCTTCTCAGGTATGAAGAATACCTAGAGGGGTGGGGGCCCAAAACAAGCCCAATATTATTATATTATTTATTATCATTAGTATAATTTATGATCAATAATTTATCAATAAATGAGCCTGCAACATATTAAATTGAAATCTCGTGGAGTTTAAAAAGCAAATACAGATGGGATTTTACAAAATTCTTCAAGTTGCAATAAAGACTGTGAACAGAAGAGGTTTGGAGATGGAAAAAGAGAAAAAGTGACGTTAAGGAATATGGTAACTCCAGTCGGAGTTATTGCACACATATAAGGAGCAGTGGTGAACATGCACACTATAAACCGTAAAAAGGATAAGCCCTGCATCTCAATGTGCAATCTGCTCTAAATAGTATTGAAAATTACTAATGTCACATAGCTACTATTTAGGATTATTATGCACTTTTTTTACAGTCTATGATTGGGAGTTGGTGCCCAGGAAAACACTGAGAGGGCTGCAATATAGAGACATGTTTATAATAATATACATTCGAACCATGCCTACTGTTATTATTAGTAGCCTATACTTTTTTATTTTTTTATTTTTATAATAGCCAAATAATAATAGTCATAATAAATAGCCTACATTATAAAAAAAATATTTTTTAAATTAAATTAGGTGGCTTACCTCCTGTTTCCTCTCCATCTCTGTATATATTTGCTGGTTGCATTGTTTGTAAAAAAAAAAAAAAAAAAAAAAAAATGTATTCGTCTATTTACGTCTACGAACTATCATTACATTTATAACATCACATCACTTGCCTGCACGTTGAACGCGATTTTTCTTCAAAGAGGGGAAGGAGGCAGGATGTATGAGGACGAACGAATACAGCACTTGTATCGTTTTACTATGGCTATTAGCTGTGAGAAGACAGTGTCAGGCAATGTATTTGGACAAAATAGCAACCATAAATGTAAAGAAACGAAGTTGCTTGTCATATTTTCCTAACAAGCAACCACATTTTTTCAAATCAGCCCAAAACACAGTGACCCGCAACTCGAGATTTTTTACCGCGACTTGCCGAAAAAAGAAGCCCAAATAACCCACGTGTTATGCGCGGACTTGATAGCTATGGATACTGTTGAATCAAACCAATGTGGGACTACAGTGATTGGATGTCGTGCTGACAGCGCGCGTGCTCTCTGCATGCATACAGGTGCAGCTTTTTTTCACTGAGAGCAGCGCGGTCGTGTGAAAGAAAAATTGCCAAAAGTCTTCTTGAGTCATAAGGCTCAAGTCCAAGTGAAGTCACGAGTTATTGATGTTAAAGTCCAAGTCGAGTTGCAAGCCTTTGACTCGAGTCCACACCTCTGACTATAACTAACTATAACAATAACTATAAATAACTATTACAATAACTACAACTATAACGATAACTATAACTAACTATATTGATAACTATAACTAACTATAACAATAACAATAACTAACTATAACGATAACTATAACTAACTATAGATATAACTATAACTATAACTATTGCGATAATGATAACGATAACTATAACAAACTATAATGATAACTATAACTAACTATAGCGATAACTATAGCTAACTATAAGGATAACTATAACTAACTATAGTGATAACTATAGCTAACTAAAGCAATAACTATAGCTAACTATAACAATAACTAACTATAACGATAACTATAACTATAGCGATAACTATAACGATAACTATAACTTACTATAGCGATAACTATAGCGATAACTATAACTATAACTAACTATAGCAATAAGGCAAGGCAAGGCAAGGCAAGGCAAGGCAAGTTTATTTGTATAGCACATTTCATACCCAATAACTATAATGATAACTATAACTAACTATAACGATAACTATAACTAACTATAGCGATAACTATAACTTACTATAGTGATAACTATAGCAATAACTATAACTAACTATAGCGATAACAATAACTAACTATAGTGATAACTATAACAATAACTATAAATAACTATAGCGATAACTATAACTAACTATAACGTTAACTAACTATAATGATAACTATAAATATAGCGATAACTATAACAATAACTATAACTAACTATAGCAATAACTAAAGCGATAACTATAACTAACTATAACATTAACTAACTATAACAAAAACTATAACTAACTATAGCGATCTATAACTAACTACAAAGCCGATTCCCAAAAAGTTGGGACACTGTACACATTTTGAATAAAAAAGGAATGCTATAATTTACAAATCTTATAAACTTATATTTTATTCACAATAGAATATAGATAACATATCGAACGTTGAAAGTGAGCCAAATATTGGCTCATTTTGGATTTCATGAGAGCTACACATTCCAAAAAAGTTGGGACAGGCAGCAATAAGAGGCCGAAAAACTTAAATGTACATATAAAGAACAGCTGGAGGACCAATTCGCAACTTATTAGGTCAATTGGAAACATGATTGGGTATAAAAAGAGAGCCTCTCAGAGTGGCAGTGTCTCTCAGAAGGCAAGATGGGCAGAGGATCACCAATTCCCCCAATGCTGCAGCGAACAATAGTGGAGCAATATCAGAAAGGAGTTTCTCAGAGAAAAACTGCAAAGAGTTTGAAGTTATCATCATCTACAGAGCATAATATCATCCAAAGATTCAGAGAATCTGGACCAATCTCTGAGCATAAGGGTCAAGGCCAGAATACCAAACTGGATGCCGGTGATCTTCAGGCCTTAGACGGCACTAGATCACACACAGGAATGATACTGTAATGGACATCACAACATGGGCTCGGGAATACTTCCAGAAAACATTGGAGAACACAATCCACCACGCCATTCGCCGTCGCCGGCTAAAACTCTACAGGTCAAAGAAGAAGCCATATCTAAACATGATCCAGAAGCGCAGGCGTTTTCTCTGGGCCAAGGCTCCATCCAGACGGCGTCTCTTTCTGGGAAGACCCCGTGACCCCGTGACTCCACCATGACAATGCCAGACCACACACTGCATCAATTACAGCATCATGGCTGTGTAGAAGAAGGATCCGGCACTGAAATGGCCAGCCTGCAGTCCAGATATTTTATCCATAGAAAACATTTGGCGCATCATAAAGAGGAAGATGCGACAAACAGAGGTGGTAAAAGTACTCAAAAGTTATACTCGAGTGAAAGTATATATACCTAAATAAAAAAATACTCCAGTAAAAGTAGAAAGTCCTCCATTCCAACATCACTTGAGTAAAAGTACAAAAGTATCAGATTTAAAACGTACTCAAGTACCGAAAGTAAAAAGTAAATATTCAAATTAACTGTAAATATCAATAAGCAGATAACATCTTTTGGGACTGATATGCAATGTTTTAATTGAACAAATTATAAGATTAGATGCTGCAATTAAGAATTTGTTAGATTTGCAATTATTAAGAGACAATGAAGCACCTTAACACAGTATAGGGGTTAAACTTAAAATAGACATGTTCCATAACATTAGCTCCATAAAACAGATGAGGAGCAAGATACTATTAACTAATTCAAAATTAATTCAAAAGCCATAACCACAATGACATATTACGTAACAATTAGTTAATAGTCATGTGCCTCAACAAGTAAAGTCATTATATAATTTTGCCAATTGTTATGATTAATGATGAATTAAACAGACAACTGAGAGTCGGAATGCATGGCTTTGAATACATGAATTTACATTATTAGTTAATGTAATATGTTATTAGGGAATTAATGATGTCATATTTCATGAATAGCAATTCATATATTACTTAATCTATTAATCATAGAGAATGTTCATTAGTTGCTGATGCAGTAATCATTAATAAATGGTTTAGTTCTTCATTAGTAATACATTAACTCATGATTATCTGTGCATTAGTTAGGCATGAATTATAATAGTGCACCTGTATTGTAAAATGTTACTGATGTTTTCATAGTAAATTGTGTGCCGCAAAATAAAAAAGTTGGGGAAACACTGAGCTAACGTTATTGTGGCAAACCTGACTTGTCAGCTTTTCCAAGTCTATACCCGACTGGATCATCCAGGAATGACCAGACCGGTTTGGAAATCAATTGTAATAAATACTTAATACTTGGAGCGGGCATGGGGAAATGTATTGGAGTAAAAAGTAAACTTTGCCTTTAATATTGTAGTGGAGTAAGAGTAAAAGTAGATGCAAATAAAATATACTCAAGTAAAGTACAGATCCCCGAAAAAAATACTTAAGTAAAGTATCAAAGTATTTTTACTTGATTACTTACCACCCCTGGCGACAAAGAAGACCTAACACAGTTGAGCAACTAGAAGCCTGTATTAGACAAGAATTGGACAACATTCCTATTCCCAAACTTGAGCAACTTGTCTCCTCAGTGCCCAGACGTTTGCAGACTGATATAAAAAGAAGAGGGAATGACACACAGTGTGGTAAACATGGCCTTGGCCCAACTTTTGTGAGATGTGTTGATCTCATGAAATTTAAAATCAACTTATTTTTTCCTTAAAATTATAAATTTTTCAGTTTAAACATTTGATATGTCACAAATTCTGTCATAGCTGTAGTGTGTCTGCCACTCTCTTAGAGTCAGAGGGATTTATAAACTCAAATGAGATTATATAGTTATAGTTATAATTGGTGTTAAAGCCTGGTCACTCAATAAACCTGGCGTGGTTGTGTGAGCTGTACGCACTTGCAGACGGCCAGAAGGCATTCCTCGATGGCGTCGCGCTGGGCTTTGGTGAGCGAGCAGCCTTTGGACAGGCGGTAGATGGTGTAAAGGGTGGAGTCGATGAGCGCGGCGTGATGCTCGGTGCCGGAGAAATGTGGAGCGCAGCGGCTGAGCAGCGGCAACATGGCCGACCCAATGTACCTGTTCATAGCCAGAGCCGTCTCAGTGGTGCGCAAAGTCTCCTGGAGGAACAGAAGACCAAGACGAACAAGAGATGAATCAACAGGACAGTTGTTTGCATCAGCTGTTGTGGTGATGTTTATCAATCAATCAATCAATCAATCAATTGATCAATCGATCAATCAAACGATCAAATGATCAAACGATCAAATGATCAATCAGTCAATCAATCAATTAATCAATCAATCAATCAACGAATTAAACATTCAATCAATCAAACGATCAAATGATCAATCAATGAATCAATCAATCAATCAATCAATCAATCAATGTGCTGTACACTGCAAAAAATGCTTTTTTTGTACTTTGTATTTTTGTCTTGCTTCTAGTCTAAATATTTTAAAATTCTTCCATTAAGAAACATTTACTAGGGAAGCAAAACTAATTGTCTTGTTTTGGGGAAAAATAACTCAAAATGAAGAGAGTTTTTGCTTAAAATAAGATAAATAATCTGCCAATGGGGTGAGAAAAATAATCTTGTTTTCTGTTTGAATTAAGATTATTTTTCTCACCCCATTGGCAGATTATTTATCTTATTTTAAGCAAAAACTCTCTTCATTTTGAGTTATTTTTTCCAAAAACAAGACAATTACTTTTGCTTGTCTAGTAAATACTTCTTGTTTTAAGAATTTTTTGATATTTTGAAGAGAAACAAGACAAAAATACTAAGTAAGAAAAGTAAACTGGTCAAATGGACACTTCCCCCATTTTTCTCTGCAATTGTGTTGATAGAAAAAGACAAGATGGATTTCTAGTTTCAACATTATTTGTTGTTCAGATATTCCTCTGTAAATATAGAGTGTCAGCTGTATGCAAAGTGACCCGCCATTGGGTTTTGACCACTGAACTTGACCAGTTCACTCCCGGAGCCGCATTGAGCTCTCCATATCTCTCAGACTGAACCATCGAGTGCCTTTAAAATGAAGAAACCAAGAGGAAAGTTTGTTGAGAATCAGAATCCTAAAGAATATTAAGATATCTTTAATACTTCTGGAGTTACGGGCATGCAAACACGAGTCAAATAACAGCAGAAGTGCTTATTGCTCATGTTTGAGCGCTCAGCGTTGGCATATAATGACACACAGACTGATAAAGTCAACAGATTTCACGAATAGATCTGCCAATCTCTGTGTGAGATTAAAATAATGAAGCTGTCATCTTTCTAAAGTCATCTTTACAGCGCTGTAATCCGGCTCCAGATCTCAGGTGGAAACGGTCATTCTGAGCCTCCTCTACAGAACACTGATTACTCCGCCAACACACACCTGACACATTCACTATTCTGCCTTTATTCACTACTCATCTGTCTTTATACGGAGAAAATATTAATAAAATCTAAAAATATGAGCCGGGGGAGTTTGTGAAATTTAGGTGATTTGACACGGCACGACCCATTTTTTAAAATGTTTGACTCTCTTTGACATTTACATTCATGCATTTAGCAGATGCTTTTATCCAAAAGAGGATGAGGAGATGAAATCGGACACAGCACTCGCTTTAACAGACAAACCCAACTTTAACTGAACTGATCAGAATAAAGACTCTGACTGATGAAGTTTAACATGCTCTTGTTTATCACTGTGAAGCGGCTTTGAACTTCCCTTCTACTGCAGTAAAGCCTGTGATCGTGCACAAAGGTCCCCTGGCTAATTTAGGAGTGATCTCTTAAACTGCCAGCATTAGTGTTTGGAGCTCAAACACGATCTTTACTGCAGTCCGAGGAGAGACAGAGAGGCTCATGGGAGCAGATTAAACCAGACGGTGTGTTCTGAATATGAGCTGGATCAGCAGACGTGTGAGTGAGAGAGAGAGAGAGAGAGTGTGTGTGTGTGTGTGTGTGTGTGTGTGTGTGTGTGTGTGTGTGTGTGTGTGTGTGTGTGTGTGTGTGTGTGTGTGTGTGTGTGTGAGAGAGAGAGAGAGAGAGAGAGAGAGAGAGTGTATGTGTGTGTGTGTGTGTGTGTGTGTGTGTGTGTGTGTGTGAGAGAGAGAGAGAGAGAGAGAGAGAGAGAGAGAGCGTGTTTATTTGTGTGTGTGTATGTGTGTAAGTGAATTAGTGTGTGTGTGTGTGTGTGTGTGTGTGTGTGTGTGTGTGTCATACTGACCGTGTCTAGCGAGGCGGCGGCTCTCAGGTCCGGCAGGAATCCCACCTCCAGCAGATGCAGAAGGAAGCTCTGGTCCTCGATGCCGTAAACTCGGTCCAGAAACAGCACCATTGGGGCCTTGTGGTCCGGACAGAAACTGGCTGACACATCAGGCTCGCTCACACTGCCGTCTGACAAACACACACACACACACACACACACACACACAGCCGCACTTCAGCTTTCAATACTACTACTGAGTTACATGTGAGAGATCTACCAACAGCAAACCAAAGCATCCAATCCATTCCCTACAGACACATTCAAGCCCCGCCCACATTTGTCCACATTTGAAGCATGTGTGTGTGTGTGTGTGTGTGTGTGTGTGTGTGTGTGTGTGTGTGTGTGTGTGTGTGTGTGTGGCACCTTTATTGACCGTGGGCATTTTGAGAGGGATGCTGATGATGCCGACCAGGTCCTCTGTGGGAACGAGAGAGCGCAGGATGGCACGAATCCTCAGAGCTTCGCCTTTACCCTTATTAATCAGCTGAGAGACAAGATCAAGATCAATCAATCAATCCCGTCCCATCTGTGACCTGAAGGTACACACACTCACCTAAAGGATTAACACCATACTAATACTGTGTTTGACCCCCTTTCTCCTTCAGAACTGCCTTAATTCTCCGTGGCGTTGATCAACAAGCTGCTGAAAGCATTCTTTAGAAATGTCGGCCCATATTGATAGGAGAGCATCTTGCAGTTGATGGAGATTTGTGGGATGCACATCCAGGGCACGAAGCTCCCGTTCCACCACATCCCAAAGATGCTCTATTGGGTTGAGATCTGGGGACTGTGGCGGCCATTTTAGTACAGTCAACTCATTGTCATGTTCAAGAACCCAGTTTGAAATGATTGGAGCTTTGTGACATGGTGCATTATCCTGCTGGAAGTAGCCATCAGAGGATGGGGACATGGTGGTCATAAAGGGATGGACATGGTCAGAAACAATGCTCAGGTCGGCCGTGGCATTTAAACGATGCCCAATTGGCACTAAGGGGCCTAAAGTGTGCCAAGAAAACATCCCCCACACCATTACACCACCACCACCAGCCTGCACAGTGGGAACAAGGCATGATGGATCCATGTTCTCATTCTGTTTACACCAAATTCTGACTCTACCATCTGAACGTCTCAACAGAAATCGAGACTCATCAGACCAGGCAACATTTCTCCAGTCTTCAACTGTCCAATTTTGGTGAACTCGTGCAAATTGTCGCCTCTTTTTCCTATTTGTAGTGGAGATGAGTGGTCCCCGGTGGGGTCTTCTGCTGTCGTAGCCCATCCGCCTCAAGGTTGTGTGTGTTGTGGCTTCACAAATGCTTTGCTGCATACCTCGGTTGTAACGAGAGGTTATTTCAGTCAAAGTTGCTCTTCTATCAGCTTGAATCAGTTGGCCCATTCTCCTCTGACCTCGAGCATCAACAAGGCATTTTCTCCCACAGGACTGCTGCATACTGGATGCTCTTGCCTTTTCACACCATTCTTTGTAAACCCTAGCAATGGTTGTGTGTGTAAATCTCAGTAACTGAGCAGATTGTGAAATACTCAGACCGGCCCGTCTGGCACCAACAACCATGCCACGCTCAAAACGGCTTAAATCACCTTTCTTTCCCATTCTGACATTCAGTTTGGAGTTCAGGAGATTGTCTCGACCAGGACCACACCCCTAAACGCATTGAAGAACTGCCATGTGATTGGCTGATTAGATAATCGCATAAATGAGAAATGGAACAGGTGTTCCTAATAATCCTTTAGGTGAGTGTGCACCTGTGGCCATGCAGTGACTGAACACCTGATATATATATTGAATACGACTCACATGCATCTCTGGAGCGCAGCGGCCCAGCAGATCGATCAGCGCCGAGTAAAACGACAGAATCGCATTTCCCATGTGAACGACCTCCTCTTCCTCATCGCCCTCCGTGGAGCTGCAGCAGAGAGAGAGAGAGAGACTTTTTAATATCTCTTTAATTACAAATCTAAATACATAAAAGCCTTAACACATTACTTCAGAAATATACATTCCTAAAATAATAAATAAATAAAATAAATACAACCATTTTAAAAAAAGCACTTTTACATCAATACATCACAACCTCCCTCGTCATTGGGTTGACATAAAACATTTCCAACACCCCATAAAAAGAAGAAAGATTCAGTATCGTTCACCAATTCATAATACTTATACTCCATAACCAGCCTACTCTTTACCAAAGCTCTGAACATGCTCAAAGGATCAGTATCATTATTAGACAGCAATTTTCTTTTTCTGGTGAGCCAAATTGCCATTTTTGCCTTTCCAAATAAAACATTTATCAGAACAATTTTGCTTTTGTTCAAGGTGTTATATTTTGGTCCGAAAATAAAGAGACTATTTGTAAAAATAAAACCAAAATTATGGCTCAAATCTCTTAATACATCGAATATTCCTAACAGCCTTGAACACCCAATAAAGATATGGAAAACTGTTTCTGGAAGACCACAAAACAAACATTCTTCTCCTTGCAAAGGATTTAGATGAGCTTTGTACCGATTTGTGGCTAAAATACAATGAGAAATCCTCCATTGTAAATCCCCAGTTCTTTTTTCGATTGGCATCTTGTACAATGACCTCCAACATCCTTTTGGAGATACACCTGGTTCAACAAAATTAGTCCATTTGGTCTCTGGAAGATCTTTCAATGCTCTTAAGTTCAGATATTTGACACAAACAAGATAAAGAGCCTTCTTAGATATAGTGTCAAAAAGACCCAGTTCAGGTGTTGTAAAAGAGAGTAATCTTCCATGTGTCTCCTGCCAATCTCCTACATTTACCACCACCTTAATGCTGGGGAAAACATTCTTAACCATGTCTACTTGTGATGGGATTAAAGGAAATGACTCTTGTATCTCATGTAGCAATTTTTCAACAGTCCGAACAGAATGAATACCAATCTTCATGGCCAGTTTTTCTGCAGAAATCCATCGGTCAATCGACCGAAGATGACAGATTTTACTTATTCCTGCTTTGACCAGGTTTGTGCATACAGTTTTAGATTTTAAACTCATGCCAGTAAGAAGAGGATTAAAAAGTAATGGTTCTTCAAGAACCCACTCATGGGGAACCTCAGAGAATTCTCTTTTAACAACAAATATTTGCCATGCATTTAAAACTGATACATAAAAGGAAGAGAGTCCATTCAAATCCACTTCCTTCAAATTAATTAAGAATAAATGTTTATCCAAGTTCATCCGCCCCACTCTTCTTAGTAGAGCACAAGCAATTTCTGACCAGTTCTGAGACTGATGGTACAGTAGTCTTTGCGCAGTCTGCAGTCTGAAACCAGCCACCTTGGATTTAATGTCCATAAGGCCCTGGCCTCCTTCACTTAGCTGTAGATACAGTACTGATTCTCTCAACCAATGTTGTCCATCCCAGAAAAACTGTACCAACACTTTTTGAATTTCCCGAATGAAGTCCTCTGGTGGGTTCAACACAATCAGTTTATGCCATAAAATGGATGAGGCAAGATTATACACGACCAGCACTCTCCCTCTATAAGAAAGTTGAGGTAAAATCCATTTCCATTTTGATAATCTATTACAGATTTTATCTTTCACACCTTCCCAGTTCTTTCTTTGATGTTCCTCAGAACCTAAAAAGACACCTAAAAACTTAAATCCTTCTTTTCCCCACTTTACATTTCCCGGGATAACAGGTTTTTCATCGACATTGGAGCATTGTTCTTTACTATTGCACCAAAATGCTTCTGTTTTGCTCCAGTTCAGTTTTGCAGACGACGCTCTCTCATATAGAGAGATACTGTAATTAAACATATCAATATCTCTTTGATCTTTCACTATCACAGTAATGTCATCTGCATATGCTGTTAACTTTAAAGCATTAGAGTTACCATCAATCTTAAGACCAGACAGTTCTTTCCTCAAAAGACACAGGAGTGGCTCCAGTGCTAATGCATATAACTGACCGGAGAGAGGGCAACCTTGTCTAATACCTTTAAGCATTCTTATTGGTTTACTTAACCCACCTCCTATTTTTAAAATACAAGATGCATTCATATATAATAGTTTGAGCCAAGAAATAAAACCATCTCCAAATCCAAATGCACTCATTGTTTCGTACAGAAAACCATGATCCACTCTATCGAACGCTTTTTCCTGATCCAGGAATAAAAAACCCACATTCATTTCATTTTGTTTAGAAAAATCTAAAATATCTCTCATCATAAAAATATTATCATATATGGTTCTTTCTGGAACACAGTAAGATTGATCTTGACATATTAAATCTCCTAATACAGTTTTCAGCCTATTTGCCAAAACTTTAGCAATTAGCTTGTAATCAGTTGTTAGGATTGACACAGGCCTCCAATTTTTAAGAACACTCAAGTCACCCTTCTTTGGTAGCAGTGTTAACACTGCCCTTTGACAACTTGTGGGAAGGCGTTTTTCTTTAAAACACTCTTGGACCACCTCATTAAAGTCTTTACCGATGTAATTCCACACAGCTTTATAAAAGTCCAGTGAAAGTCCATCAATTCCAGGTGCTCTGCCAGGCTTCATCTGTTTAACAGCATCCGATAACTCCTCAAATGAAACAGTTCTGTCCAAGTGCTCACTTTGTGGTTTAGAAAGAGAAGGCAACTGCTGCAGTAGCTCTGATACACATTCAGTGTCAGTGTCCTCTTTTCTATATAAGTTCGAATAAAAGTCCACTGCAATCTTTCTCATTTCAGTTGCATCAAAAGTCTTACGTCCATCAGGTGTTGTCAAACAATGCATTTGATTTTGTTGTTTTGATACTTTCTCTAAATTAAAAAAATAAGCAGTGGGGGCATCCATCTCATGAACGGACATAAAACGAGATCTTATCAAGGCTCCTTTTGCCCTCACTTGCAACAAATGTTCTAGATCTTGTTTCTTTTCACTCACAATGCCAGCTGAAGATGAATTAGAGTTCTGAATCATACCAGCTGTAATGTTCAAAATCTCATGTTCTATTTCTGAAATTTTTTGTTTTATTTTTCTTGTTGAAAAACATGTATACTGCTGACAAAATATTTTGATTTGCGTCTTCCCTATATCCCACCACTGAATCAAATTCTCAAACTCATTTTTCTTTGAACCCCATTCGTTCCAAAACAATTCAAATTTCTCATAAAAATCTATCCCTTTCAACAGTGCCACATTAAACTTCCAATTTGGACTTTTAAATTTAGATTGTGTCAAAATAATATTGACTGTAATAAAATGATGATCTGATTGACAACATGGAAAAATATTACACCCCATGATTCTATTATTCTCCGCACGCTTGACATAAAACCTATCAAGTCTTGCTGCACTTATCCTTCCTTGTGAGACTTTGGTCCATGTATATTGTTTCATCTCTTTATTCCGCTCTCTCCAAACATCTACTAAATCATTTTGAACTATAAAACTTTTTAAAACAGAAACTGATACAGGATGTGGCTCCTCATTATTCCTATCTAAAAGAAAATTAAGAGAACAATTCCAATCCCCACCAATGATTAGCATACCATCTACAGCGTAACTTTTTAAAAACTCTCCCAATTTTCTCAACATAATCATTCTATCTAACCCTTTATTTGGAGCATATATATTTATGAAAACAAATAACTGATTTTCAACTTTAGCTTTCACCATCAAAATACGCCCTTTCTCTAATTCCATTTCTGATAAAATATTGACATTGAGGTGAGGTAAAAATAAAATGGCTACGCCTGCACTAACATTTGTGCCATGACTTAAACAAAGCTTTCCTTTCCACCACATGTTTAGCTCTGATTCATTTTTCATATCGCTATGAGTTTCTTGTAAAAATATAACTTCTGAATCTTTAAGTCTAAGGAACTCAGAAAGCAATCCTCTTTTTCCCCCATCTCTTAGCCCATTCACATTTAAAGATCCCAATCTAAGAATCTGCATTGCAGGGTAAAGAGAAGAAAAAAACAAATGACAGAAAAACACAACAAAAATGAAGATAGATCCCATACCCATGTGACTTATTTTTTCCATTCGGCCAGTTTTACGTTATCTTTTTGAGACTTTCGTACAGTTGTTAAAAACTTTTTCAGCCGAAATCTTTTTTGTTTTGAAATGACATCATAGCCTGCCGTCTTCTGAGCTATCGCCACTGATTTTATAAACTTATTAACATCGGGGAAAAACTTCGCAACATCAACTTTTTTCCCTTTAGTTAAGTCTAGAAAATCATTTAATTCTTCGACAGAATAAATGTCCTCCAAAGACTGACTGCAATCAATATCCGAAAACTCTGAGCAATTGTCACAATCCTCCATCAATTCATCATCACTGTTTTCACTCTCCACAAGTGCATTCGCCTTTATCCCGCTACTACTCTGAACATCATCACCATAAACACATTCCTTATCCATAACAACACCAACATTCGGTCCTACAGTATTATCACCAGCTCGTATTAAAGACAAAAACTCACTCACCTCTGACTTTGCGCTTGGATCTATAGCACTCTTCTCGGGTGTAGTATGAGGAATAACGCTGGGTTCACCTGTTGAAACCGAGGCCTCTGAATCCTTATTCCCATTTATCCTCTGTTTCTTTTCTGGAATCGTTACCTCCGTTACAGCTATAGGCCGTTTCTCTTTATCTGGACTTTCATTTTTTTCGCTCTGATCAGTTTGCGCGTCATTGTTTCCGTCATTCTTTGCATTTTCTAATTGTTTCCTATGCGGACACGTAAACTTCTTATGTCCCAAATCGCCGCATTCAAAACAACGAAGGCTTTCTGTCGTTGCAAAAATCA
>NC_090181.1:1207916-1217916 GCF_024679245.1 Pseudorasbora parva
ATTGTAGATGAAAATACCCCATCAAAGGCACTCCTTTGGCTAAAATGATCCGTGCTGAACTAGTCTGGTCTGACTTAGTTCATCATGGATTGGGTGAGAACAGTTTAAAATGACTGGCTGTGAACATCGCTGGGTGTGGCTCATTATACTACAAGCAAAACGCCGTAAATAACGCGCGCTCTGTGCAACCAAAGCAGCGTTTTTTTCGCCGTCATATGGCAAGCTGAACGGCATAAAAAGCGGCGCTTTTCAGGCACACTAAAACGCCGCAAAATACAACGTCCTTGATGTTTTTCACGCGTTTTTTACGGCGTTTGTAATCACAACGGCGTATTTTGCGGCGCAAATACTGTTTTAAACGCCGTGTTTTGACTGTAAACGCGATTCATCTATAGCGTAATTCTGACCCATTTAGCTTGCCATATGTGAGTGCGTGTGTGCGCGTGTGTGCGTGCACGTGTGAGTGTGTGCGCGTGTGTGCACGTGTGAGTGTGTGCGCATGTGTGAGTGTGTGCGCGTGTGTAAGTGTATGCGTGCGTGCGTGCATGTGTGTGAGTGTGTGCGCGTGTGTGAGTGTGTGCGCGTGAGTGTATGCATGCGTGCGTGTGTGCATGTGTGTGAGTGTGTGCGCGTGTGTGCGTGTGTGCGTGCGTGCGAGCACGTGTGTGAGTGTGTGTCTCTCACCCGTCTGAAGCGTGAGCCGGGCCTGTGTTGGGCAGATCCAGTGCCGGGTTCTCTGAGATCTTTATGGCCTCCTTCATGGCCGCCAGCAGCCCATTCCCCCCCTCCCCTCTGAGGGCGGGGCCAAAACACTCCGGCCGGCGAATCAGGAGCTTCACCACCACACTGGAGTTTTCCTCCACACTCTCACCTGAACAGAGACACTTTTAACTTACTCAAAGTGCAAAATGTGTGTGTGTGTGTGTGTGTGTGTGTGTGTGTGTGTGTGTGTGTGTGTGTGTGTGTGTGTGTACCATTGACAAACACAGCGAATCGCAGGAAGGACAGGTAACGCTCGCCCTCGATAGGGTTCCAGCCGATGTCTGGATATCCTTTGACCAACAGCATGGGACAGCTCTGCAGACCACAGCCGGCCAGATACGTCACAACCTGCACACACACACGCACACGCGCACGCGCGCACACACACACACACTGTAATTCCAGGATGCATCCTCATGATCACTCTTCAGGGAAAGCCATCTTGGACTATGAACACACCTTGTCCAGGTCAGGCTCTCTCTCTCACACACACACACACACACACCTTGTCCAGGTCGGGCTCCTCCAGCGCGAGCGCCAGGCCGTTGTTGTCCATCACTGATGAAGCCGCCACATCTAGAGGAGTGGATCCTCTCATGGATGGAGACGCTGCAACGCAAACACACACACACGCACACACACGTACACACACACATGAAACGCAAACCATTCAGAGATGTAAATTCAAATGTAAATCAAATTCAAATGAAACCCTTACTAATTAAACATTGAACATAAAAATAAAATTAAAATAAATTATTTAAAACATAAATAAAACACTAATAATGAATTGAATTGCACACTTTTAAAACAAATGTAATTAATAAATGTAAAATTTAAATAAAAAAAATAAAAATAAATTAGAATAAAACTAATTACTTAAATCATTAAAAAGTTAATAAATTTAAATAAAACACTAATAATTAATTAAATCATAAAAATCACACACACACACACACACACACACACACTCTCACACACCAGCAGAGGGCAGAATGGACCGCTGCAAACACACTCCATCTCAATACACTCTTAACAAATAATTTAACTGGCCGCGCTCTGCCATATACACACACACACACACTCACCCAGTCCCACGCTACTGTTCTCCAGCAGGTAGCTCAGGGGGTCAAACACACACACACACACACACACACACACACACTCACCCAGTCCCACGCTGCTGTTCTCCAGCAGGTAGCTCAGGGGGTCAAACACACACACACACACACACACACACTCACCCAGTCCCATGCTGCTGTTCTCCAGCAGGTAGCTCAGAGGGTCAAACACACACACAAAAACACACACACACACACACACACACACACTCACCCAGTCCCACGCTACTGTTCTCCAGCAGGTAGCTCAGGGGGTCAAACACACACACACACACACACACACACACACACACTCACCCAGTCCCACGCTGCTGTTCTCCAGCAGGTAGCTCAGGGGGTCAAACACACACACACACACACACACTCACTCACCCAGTCCCACGCTGCTGTTCTCCAGCAGGTAGCTCAGGGGGTCAAACACACACACACACACACACACACACACTCACCCAGTCCCACGCTACTGTTCTCCAGCAGGTAGCTCAGGGGGTCAAACACACACACACACACACACACACACACACACACACACACACACACACACACACACACACACACACACTCACCCAGTCCCACGCTGCTGTTCTCCAGCAGGTAGCTCAGGGGGTCAAACACACACACACACACACACACTCACTCACCCAGTCCCACGCTGCTGTTCTCCAGCAGGTAGCTCAGGGGGTCAAACACACACACACACACACACACACACACTCACCCAGTCCCATGCTGCTGTTCTCCAGCAGGTAGCTCAGGGGGTCAAACACACACACACACACACACACACACACACACTCACCCAGTCCCACGCTACTGTTCTCCAGCAGGTAGCTCAGGGGGTCAAACACACACACACACACACACACACACACACACACACTCACCCAGTCCCACGCTGCTGTTCTCCAGCAGGTAGCTCAGGGGGTCAAACACACACACACACACACACACACTCACCCAGTCCCGCGCTGCTGTTCTCCAGCAGGTAGCTCAGGGGGTCAAACACACACACACACACACACACTCACCCAGTCCCACGCTGCTGTTCTCCAGCAGGTAGCTCAGGTGGTCAAACACACACACACACACACACACACACACACACACACACACACTCACCCAGTCCCACGCTGCTGTTCTCCAGCAGGTAGCTCAGGTGGTCAAACACACACACACACACACACACTCACCCAGTCCCACGCTGCTGTTCTCCAGCAGGTAGCTCAGGTGGTCAAACACACACACACACACACACACACCCAGTCCCACGCTGCTGTTCTCCAGCAGGTAGCTCAGATGGTCAAACACACACACACACACACACACACACACACACACACTCACCCAGTCCCACGCTGCTGTTCTCCAGCAGGTAGCTCAGGTGGTCAAACACACACACACACACACACACACACACACACACACACACACACACTGACCCAGTCCCACGCTGCTGTTCTCCAGCAGGTAGCTCAGGTGGTCAAACACACACACACACACACACACACACACACACACACACACACACTCACCCAGTCCCACGCTGCTGTTCTCCAGCAGGTAGCTCAGGTGGTCAAACACACACACACACACACACACACACACACACACTCACCCAGTCCCACGCTGCTGTTCTCCAGCAGGTAGCTCAGGTGGTCAAACACACACACACACACACACACACACACACACTCACCCAGTCCCACGCTGCTGTTCTCCAGCAGGTAGCTCAGGTGGTCAAACACACACACACACACACACACTCACCCAGTCCCACGCTGCTGTTCTCCAGCAGGTAGCTCAGGTGGTCAAACACACACACACACACACACACACACACACACACACACACACACTCACCCAGTCCCACGCTGCTGTTCTCCAGCAGGTAGCTCAGGTGGTCAAACACACACACACACACACACACAAACACACACACACACACACACACACACTCACCTAGTCCCACGCTGCTGTTCTCCAGCAGGTAGCTCAGGTGGTCAAACACACACACACACACACACCCACTCACCCAGTCCCACGCTGCTGTTCTCCAGCAGGTTTTTCAGGTGGTCAAACACACACACACACACACACACACACACTCACCCAGTCCCACGCTGCTGTTCTCCAGCAGGTAGCTCAGGTGGTCAAACACACACACACACACACACACACACTCACCCAGTCCCACGCTGCTGTTCTCCAGCAGGTAGCTCAGGTGGTCAAACACACACACACACACACACACACACTCACCCAGTCCCACGCTGCTGTTCTCCAGCAGGTAGCTCAGGTGGTCAAACACACACACACACACACACACACTCACCCAGTCCCACGCTGCTGTTCTCCAGCAGGTAGCTCAGGTGGTCAAACAAACACACACACACACACTCACCCAGTCCCACGCTGCTGTTCTCCAGCAGGTAGCTCAGGTGGTCAAACACACACACACACACACACACACACACACACACACACACTCACCTAATCCCACGCTGCTGTTCTCCAGCAGGTAGCTCAGGTGGTCAAACACACACACACACACACACACACACTCACCTAATCCCACGCTGCTGTTCTCCAGCAGGTAGCTCAGGTGGTCAAACACACACACACACACACACACACACACACACACACACACACACTCACCTAATCCCACGCTGCTGTTCTCCAGCAGGTAGCTCAGGTGGTCAAACACACACACACACACACACACACACACACACACTCACCCAGTCCCACGCTGCTGTTCTCCAGCAGGTAGCTCAGGTGGTCAAACAAACACACACACACACACTCACCCAGTCCCACGCTGCTGTTCTCCAGCAGGTAGCTCAGGTGGTCAAACACACACACACACACACACACACACACACACACACACACTCACCTAATCCCACGCTGCTGTTCTCCAGCAGGTAGCTCAGGTGGTCAAACACACAAACACACACACACACTCACCTAATCCCACGCTGCTGTTCTCCAGCAGGTAGCTCAGGTGGTCAAACACACACACACACACACACACACACACACACACACTCACCTAATCCCACGCTGCTGTTCTCCAGCAGGTAGCTCAGGTGGTCAAACACACACACACACACACACACACTCACCTAATCCCACGCTGCTGTTCTCCAGCAGGTAGCTCAGGTGGTCAAACACACACACACACACACACACACACACACACTCACCTAATCCCACGCTGCTGTTCTCCAGCAGGTAGCTCAGGTGGTCAAACACACATACACACACACACACACACACACACACACACACACACTCACCTAATCCCACGCTGCTGTTCTCCAGCAGGTAGCTCAGGTGGTCAAACACACACACACACACACACACACACACACGCACACACACACACACACACACACACACACACACACACACACACACTCACCTAATCCCACGCTGCTGTTCTCCAGCAGGTAGCTCAGGTGGTCAAACATGGCCTTCTGGTTCTGGCGGCTGATGCGACAGAAGTAACACAGAAACCGACAGCAGCTCGCCACCATCTTGGGAAAAGCGATCTCCTGTTAGAGAGGAAAACTACAGACGGTCACTACAGACACATGCGCGCACGCACAAGCTGAGGAATTTTCTGACGGTCGCTACAGACACACACACACGCGAGCACGCACAAGCTGAGGAATTTTCTGACGGTCGCTACAGACACACACACGCATACACACGAGCACACACAGGAGCTGAGGCATCTTCTGACGGTCACGTGTGTGTTTAGATTAATACTGGACACAGCGACTCATAAATCACACACACTCACACACCATCAGCATCAACAAACACACATTACAGACGCTGTGTTTACCTCAGCAAACTACTGCAAATATGAAATTCAGATGTGCATGTAATATACACTATATTGCCAAAAGTAATAATCCCCCTCTCCTGATTGGCTTCATCACTCGGTCTCCTCTCCACCAATCAGCTGGTGTGTGGTGAGCGCTCTGGCGCAATATGGCTGCCGTCTCATCATCCAGGTGGATGCTGCACATTGGTGGTGGTTGAGGAGATTCCCCCTTCTATGTAAAGCGCTTTGAGTGCCTAGAAAAGCGCTATATAAATCAAACGCATTATTATTATTATTATTTTTGGGACACCCCTCCAAATCATGTCAAAATCAAAAACGCCAGAGCAGGGTCAGCACATGCTTAGGGTCACCAACTTTCTGCAGAGTCATCAGCTCCAGATAGGTTGCCACCTGTGTGTCTATTCCTGACATTTCCTCACTACTAAATATTCCACGCTCAACTGTTAGTGGGATTAGAACAAAGTGGAAGCCATTGGGAACAACAGCAGCTCAGCCACGAAGTGTTAAATCCCAGAGCGGGGTCAGCGCATGCTGAGGGTCACAGTGCGCAGAAGTCTCCAACTTTCTGCAGAGTCAACAGCTCCAGACCTCCAGACTTTTGTGGCCTTCAGATGAGCTCAAGAACAGCGGAGAGAGCTTCATGGAATAGGTTTCCATGGCCGAGCAGCTCATCCAAGCCTTACATCACCAAGAGCAATGCAAAGCGTGGGATGCAGTGGAGTAAAGCAGCCGCCACTGGACTCTAGAGCAGTGAGACGTGTTCTCTGAGCGACCAATCACGCTTCAGTCTGACAATCCCATGGACGAGTCTGGGTTTGGCCGTCACCAGGAGAACGGGACTTGCCTGACTGCAAGTGTAAAGTTTGGTGAAGGGGGATTATGGGGTGGGGGTGTTTTTCAGGGGTCGGCCCCTTAGTTCCAGTGAAAGGAACTCTTAATGCTTCACCAAGACATTTTGGACAATTTCATGCTCTCAGCTTTGTGGGATCAGTTTGTGGACGGCCCCTTCCTGTCCCAGCATGACTGCGCTCCAGTGCACAAAGCGTCGCTCCATAAAGACATGGATGAGGAGTTTGGTGTGGAGGAACTGGACTGGCCTGCACAGAGTCCTGAGCTCAACCCGATAGAACAGCTTTGGGATGAATTAGAGCGGAGACTGAGAGCCAGGCCTTCTCGTCCAACATCAGTGCCTGACCTCACAAATGAGCTTCTAGAAGAATGGGCAAAAATCCCCATAAACACACTCCTAAACCTTGAGGAAAGCCTTCCCAGAAGAGCTGGAGCTGTTAGAGAGGGTGGGCCGACTCCAGATTAAACCCCACGGGTTAACAATGGGGAGCTCATGTGTGTGTGAAGGCGTCACAACACTTTTGGCAATATAGTGTACACTGCAAAAAAGGCTCTTCTTATTTCGTTTTTTTTTTTTTTTGGTTTCCAGTCCAAATATCTAAATATTCTTAAATCAAGATGCATTTACTAGATCAGTAAAACGACATAAGATATTTTTTCTTGTTTTCTTCAAAAATAAAATCTAAATGAAGAGAGTTTTTGCTTAAAACAGGCAAAATGATCTGCCAATGAGGTGAGGAAAATAATCTTATTTCTGATTGGGACGAATAATCAGAAACAAGATTATTTTTCACACCCCATTGGCAGATCATTTTGCCTGTTTTAAGCAAAAACTCTCTTCATTTAGATTTTATTTTTGAAGAAAACAAGAAAAAATATCTTATGTCGTTTTACTGATCTAGTAAATGCATCTTGATTTAAGAATTGTTAGATATTTAGACTGGAAACAAGACACAATTACTGAGTAAGAAGAGCATTTTTTCCAGTCTATATATCTTCAGTCATTTCTCTTCTCCAGTAAATGTGTCCTGATTTAAGAACGTTTAGATATTTGTTCTGGAAAACAAAACAGAACCACCGAGAGAGAACATAAGTTTAGCAGCATTGATATCTCTGTCTCTCACGCACCTGAGACTTTCCTCCTCCCAGGACGTTCACCATCACCTCCATGACGGTCTCATGCATCCCCAGAACTCGCATCAGGTTGGGATGCTGGTAGAACACCTTATTATTCATGATGTCGCTGAAACACACAACACACACATTAAACATTAAACATGTATGACGGGCGAGTTTCAAGTGTTTTAACTCTTTCCCTGCCAAACACGGAATTTCCGTCATTTGTGAGAAAACGCTTCCAGGCCAAAACCAGAATTTTCCAGGTATATAAAAAACCTAGAATATTCTGTGGGCTATTACATTTTTGGGAAAATGGTCAAAAACCCTGGCGGTGGCTGGCAACCTTTTTTTTAAACGCTGGTGGGGAAAGAGTTAAAGGAATATTAATTTGTTTGGCGCATGGAATTCTGACTTTATAACTCACAATTCAGAATTTTTATCTCAGAACTGCGAGATATAAAGTGAAAATTATGAGACAAAGTCATAATGAGTTATAAAGTCAGAATTGTTAGTTATAAAGGTTCAGAATTGTTAGTTATTAAGGTAGAATTATGAGATATAAAGTCCAAATTATGATATAAGTCAGAATTTTTAGATATAAAGTCAAAATTGTGTGATATAAAGTCAGAATTGTGTGATATAAAGCCAGAATTGTGCGATATAAAGTCAAAATTATGAGATAAAGTCAGAATTGTTAGTTATAAAGGTAGAATTACAAGATATAAAGTCAGAATTGTTAGTTATAAAGATAGAATTACGAGATATAAAGTCAGAATTGTGAGATATAACATCAGAATTACGAGATATAGTCAGAATTACGAGATATAACGTCAGAATTACTAGATATAAAGTCAGAATTAAGAGATGAAGTCAGAATTTTGATATGTAAAGTGTTAACTGTGAGATGATTTGAGGCCTGCTCACCCGAGGCCGTGGATCATTAGCTGCTCCTCCTCTTGGCCCATGCGGACGCTGAGCAGCGAGCGGATCTGGCCCAGAGACGCCAGCAGGTGGATGGTGTCGTGGACGGAGGCGGCGCTGATGGTGTAAGTCTTCCTCATGGCCCGCAGCAGCTCACCGATGCTGTCATACTGCCTCCTCAACAGACTAAACATCACTCGTACCAGCTCTGGGTCCTGGATCTGAGTCTCCTGAGCCCAGCTCACCATCGTCTGAGAGATCAGCTCCTTCAGGTTCGCTTCACACACACACACACACACACACACACACACACACACACACACACACACACACACAAGCAGAGAAGATCATCAGAACGACCATAAAACATGACATAACATGACATGACATAAAACATCGTCTGAGAGATCAGCTCCTTCATGGTCGCTTCACACACACACACACACACAAGCAGAGACGATCATCAGAACGCCCATAAAAATAACATAAAAAATAACAATTTGACATAAAACAGGACATGACATGACACGACATAAAACAGGACATGACAAAATATGACACAACATTACAAGCATAACAAGACACAACACAACATAAAACAACACAACATGACATAAAACATGACATAAAACATGACATGATGGGTCCTGGATCTGCGTCTCCTGAGCCCAGCTGACCATCGTCTGAGAGATCAGCTCCTTCAGGGTCGCTTCATGCTTCATACACACACACACGATCATCACAACGCCCATAAAATATGACATAACATTAAACATTGTCTGAGAAATCAGTTCCTTTAGGTTCGTTTCACACACACACACACACACACACACAAGCAGAGATGATCATCACAACGCCCATGAGATAATCATGAGAAGCGCTTAAAGTGAAGATGGTCAAGGCAACATGGCTGGAAGCAGTCATTACTGATGCAGTGATGTTTGGTGCTGCACATTATAATCTACAGCGAGATTATAAAGCCAGGTGACATGACATAAAACATGACACAACATAAAACGTGACACGACATGACATTAAAATATAACATAAACATGACACATGACAAAACATGACAACATAAAACATGACACGACATGACATTAAAATATAACATAAACATGACACATGACAAAACATAAAACATGACACGACATGACAAAACATGACAACATAAAACATGACACGACATGACATTAAAACATGACAAAACATGACACGACATGACATAAAACATGACACGACATGACAAAACATGACAACATAAAACATGACAACATAAAACATGACATGACACGACATGACAAAACATGACAACATAAAACATGACACGACATGACAACATAAAACGTGACAACATGACAAAACATGA
>NC_090181.1:1222916-1262916 GCF_024679245.1 Pseudorasbora parva
TCACTCAGTTGGGGACACTAACATTATGATCGGAGTTATTCAACTAAATATACAAATAACATTAATGAATGAGGTCTTATTTAATTCTATAAACTATAATACTGATCTGCCAACATTGTCTCTCTCTGATAAATTAAAATAAGCTGATAACATCACTGTTTACTCCAGAACGACTGTACAGCCAAATCTAATTCTGCTGCAGTATTGTCCTGTTTAACACTGAAGCTGCTCTGACACAATCGGCGCTGGAGAAGAGCGATAGAAATAAAGATGATTGACTGAAAGTACTATACAAATGATAAATTAGCCTAGAAATCTAGACGCACCCTAGTGGGAGTAAATCTAATCTGCAGCGAGTGTCGTCTAGCAACTCTCAATACCCTTCTGAGCTGTAAATGCCAAACTCTGGTCGGGCCAATCACATCGTGTATAGAGTCGGTGGGCGGGGCTTAACATAATGACAGCCGAGTTGCGTTTGCGTGCTTCTAGTAAACACAGAAACTGGCGAACGGCGGCGGTCTGTCGAATCAGCTTTGATCGCGACTCTGGAAGACTTGAGTTAAGCTTTTCTCTGAGAAAAGAACAAAGAACGGCACTGAAGTCATTCTGAAGAAGGGAAGATGTGTTCAGAGTTTAGCCGACCGGATTTTGAGTTATTTTTCCCCAAAACAAGACAACTACTTTTGCTTGTCTAGTAAATACTTCTTGTTGTAAGAATTTTTAGATGTTTGGACTAGAAACAAGACAAAAATACTGAGTAAGAGCAGCATTTTTTGCAGTGAGCGGTGTGTGTGCTTGCGTTCAGACGGACGTACCGCAGTGCAGCCGCAGCTCGCTGTGGAAGTCGTAAAGCTCCTCCTGTATGTCCTCCGGGCAGGGACAGTCGTCCCCCATGTTGAAGTTCAACAGCATGTTAATCTGAAAGAAACGGGGATTTACCGTGATGAGGCGTCCTGCTGAAGGCCTTTGCACACTGAGTCCGAAATTCGCACGTCAAAAAAATTTATTCAAGCTCAGAGCCACCATACGTAATATTGCCTGCCTCACCTGCCTCTTCCATCGTGTCATGAGGCATGAAGACGGAGTCCATGTGGAATACCGACTCGACGGAAGCCTCTTCAACATCCGTCGACTCCAGGCCCGCACAAAGACAAAGTCCCGGCAAATTTGTGAGCTTCAGTATGCTGATGACTGTGCCGTCGTAGCCCACAGCCCGGACTCTATGCAGCACGCCCTCAACACTATAGCCAGTTTGTACCAATCTTTTGGCCTACAGGTTAACATTCAAAAAACTGAGGTCATGTCTCATCTCACCACCCCAGTCCCCATACCCCCCAGCTTTCATATAAACGGTGTTCCACTTAAAACAGTGGACCACTTCATCTATCTCGGCTCCACTTTGTCCTCAAGCTGCTCCCTTGACAAAGAATTACACACCCGGATAAATAAAGCTTCATCATCTTTTGGACGCCTACGCAGCAGGGTTTTTGAAAACCATAACCTGAAGGTCAGTACCAAGGTGGCTGTGTATAATGCGGTATGTCTCTCCACTCTGCTTTATGGGGCAGAGTCATGGACCCCTTACCGCCAGCACATCACCAACCTAGAGGCCTTCCATATCCGCTGCCTACAGAAGATCCTCAACTTGTCCTGGGAAGACAGAATCCCCCACACAGTCATCCTCAGCAATACTGGCTCAATCTGCATGGAAGCAGCTGTGGCCAACAAACACCTGCGTTGGATAGGGCACACTATACACATGCCTGAACACCGCCTGCCTCGCCAAGTCCTCTACAGTCAACTACTGGGCTCAAAGCGCTCCGCTGGAGGACAAAAGCGGCGCTTAAAGGACTACACCAGGGACCTTCTGAAGCGAGCAAACATTCCCCTCACGCAGCTCGAATCTCTGGCACTTGACAGATCAGCCTGGCAGGTCACCTGTGCCACTGCAGTCTCTCAAATACACCAAAAAACCAAGACAGACGATCCGAGAGACGCATCAAGAGACACCAGCGGGCGGCTGGTACCCCCCTGGTGTTTGGTTTCCCTTGCTCCATCTGCGGAAGAGTGTGTGGCTCAAGGATTGGACTCAACGCCCACGAGAAGTGGCACCAGCGGCAATGTCGCGGAAACCCTCCCCCCCACCCTACCCCCTTCCCTCCATCCCTGGAGCAAGTGTCATCATCGAACATACGATGGACAGCTAAGAGAGAGAGTGTGTGTGTGTGTGTGTGTGTGTGTGTGTGTGTGTGTGTGTGTGTGTGTGTGTGTGTGTGTGTGAGCAGATCTATACCGTAGACATATACTGCCAGTCTCTGTTCAGAATCAATTGATTCACAGAAATTGTTGCTCTTCTTCTTTTTAATATGTGTCTCCAGTATCGCTAGCGAAGCTCAAACTTAGCCGCTGACACTAAAGTAACCCTTGGAACGGTCTGGATAATCCTGCTGGATATTGAGGCTAAAATCTCCTTCCTCTCGACGCGATTGCAAGAGTAGATGGACCCAAAATTTCCTCTTTCTTTTTCTCTTTTTAAGAAGAAAGAGGGAAAAAAACATCCTCACTACTTGAAGACGTCATTTTTGTCTTGTTTTGCGTTTTTTTCCGTGATGCATACATTTATACACAGGACTCGGTGTGCAAGGTGTCTCTGCGTGACAACTTTTTTCGGATCACGAATATGAAAAAACGCATGCGAAAAAATCGGACTCAGTGTGCAAAGGTCTTGATGAAATGATGCTGAGTGTGTGATGTATTGGCACCTGTTCCTGCGGCGGAGAGCGGAACTCTTTGGTCTTCTTTGCGGTGACGGCGGCGGACATGTTGAGCGCCAGCATTAGTTCGTTATAGCGAAACTTCTGGTTGAACTGCAGCTTGGAGACGAAGCTGTCGGAGAAAGACACGATGGCTTCGATGCGATGCCTCAGCTCACAGTCACAGAAGTAGTGGAGCAGCTCACACATCTGCAGGAACACACCAAACCAATCACACCATCACATTTATTAAAGCGGACGCTTTTATCCCAATCAGAACACTGTTAGACACTGTCTTGTTTCCAGTCTAAATATCTAACAATTCTTAAATCAAGATCCATTTACTAGATCATTAAAACGACATAAGATATTTTTTCTTGTTTTCCTAAAAAATAAAATCAAAAGCTTAAAACAGGCAAAATGATCTGCCAATGGGGTGAGAACAATAATCTGATTTCTGTTTGGGACGGAAACAAGAAACAAGATTATTGTTCTCACCCCATTGGCAGATCATTTTGCTTGCTTTAAGCAAAAACTCATTTTGATTTTATTTTCCAGAAATCAAGAAAAAATATTGCATGCCTAATATGTTCTCACCTGTCGTTTGACAGACTCTGGTAGCTTCTTCTCTAGCAGTCCCTTAATGAGCGCTTTCCCATCCCGAGCCTCTTCCTCTCCGGCCTCCACAGCCTTCTCCTCGGCTCCCGTAAGCCCTTCTTTCATCCCTTCTTTCATCCCTTCTTTCAGCCCTTTCTTTACCCCTTCTTTCAGCCCGTCCTCCTTGCGTTCCCCAAAGACGTCGGCCTGGATGAGCAGCAGGATCTTATGCACATCTTGGCTGCTCAGGACGCCCATGGTGAGCAGCGTGCCGATGAGCCGCAGAAGAGGCACAAACTGGTGCTCCACGCTCCCCCCCACCGGGTCCCTAATGTGGTCCCCTCCGCCCTGCACGGCCTCGGTCAGCATGAGGATGGCCTTCTCCTTCAGCACCTCCAGAGGGATCTCGGGGCTGTACAGGTGAGGCTCCCGCTGGATGCTGATGAAGCAGGGCGGGGTGAAGCTGAGCCGGGGCCTGAGGGAGGCGCTGGGGCCGACCCCCGGGGGCCGGTGCCGTTTGGAGGAGTCCCGGAAGAGCCGGATGCCCCGAGTCTCAGCTGTAACGGGGACAATGAACTCGTTGCTCATCATGAGGCGTGCGGCGCGGGCCGTCTCCAGGTGGATGCTGATGAGGATGCTGTAGAAGCCTTCGCGGAGCACGCCCGACAGGTACTGGTTGTCGATGGTGTAGAGCAGCTGTGATTGGTCGAGGTGGCTGCAGAGTGCGTGAGCCACACGCGTGTTCCCGTGAGCGCACAGAGCGCAGTAAAGCTTTAGCGTGTGATAGTGGAACATACGCAGATCCTCCTGCTCTGATAGCTCCATGATGTCCACACACCTGCAACACAAGAGAGTGTGTGTGAGTGAGAGAGAGAGAAAGAGGGAGAGAGAGAGAGAGAGAGAGAGAGAGAGAGAGAGAGAGTGTGTGTGTGTGTGTGTGTGTGTGTGTGTGAGTGAGTGTGTGTATGCGCGCGTGTGTGAGTGTATGAGTGAGAGTGTGAGGGAGTGAGGGAGTGAGGGAGTGAGTGAGTGAGTGAGTGAGAGTGTGTGTGTGTGTGTGTGTGTGTGTGTGTGTGTGTGTGTGTGTTAGAGTGAGTGAGTGAGTGAGTGAGTGAGTGAGTGAGTGAGTGAGTGAGTGAGTGAGTGTGTGTGTGTGAGTGAGTGAGTGAGTGAGTGTGTGAGTGAGTGAGTGAGTGAGTGAGTGAGTGAGTGAGTGTGTGTGTGTGTGAGTGAGTGAGTGAGTGAGTGAGTGAGTGAGTGAGTGAGTGAGTGAGTGAGTGAGTGAGTGAGTGAGTGAGTGTGTGTGTGTGAGTGAGTGAGTGAGTGAGTGTGTGAGTGAGTGTGTGAGTGAGTGAGTGTGTCAGTGTGTGTGTGTGTGAGTGAGTGAGTGAGTGAGTGAGTGAGTGTGTGAGTGAGTGAGTGAGTGAGTGAGTGAGTGAGTGAGTGTGTGTGTGAGTGAGTGAGTGAGTGATTGAGTGTGTGAGTGAGTGAGTGAGTGAGTGAGTGAGTGAGTGAGTGAGTGAGTGAGTGAGTGAGTGAGTGAGTGTGTGTGTGTGAGTGAGTGAGTGAGTGAGTGAGTGAGTGAGTGAGTGTGTGTGTGAGTGAGTGAGTGAGTGAGTGAGTGAGTGAGTGTGTGAGTGAGTGAGTGTGTGTGTGAGTGAGTGAGTGAGGGAGTGAGTGTGTGTGTGAGTGAGTGAGTGAGTGAGTGAGTGAGTGTGTGTGTGAGTGAGTGAGTGAGTGAGTGAGTGAGTGTGTGAGTGAGTGAGTGAGTGAGTGAGTGAGTGTGTGTGAGTGAGTGCGTGAGTGTGTGTGAGTGAGTGAGTGAGTGAGTGAGTGAGTGAGTGAGTGTGTGAGTGAGTGAGTGAGTGAGTGAGTGAGTGAGTGAGTGAGTGTGTGAGTGAGTGTGTGAGTGAGTGAGTGAGTGAGTGAGTGAGTGAGTGAGTGAGTGAGTGTGTGAGTGAATGAGTGAGTGTGTGAGTGAGTGAGTGTGTGTGTGAGTGAGTGAGTGAGTGAGTGAGTGAGTGTGTGAGTGAATGAGTGAGTGTGTGAGTGAGTGAGTGTGTGTGTGAGTGAGTGAGTGAGTGAGTGAGTGAGTGAGTGAGTGAGTGAATACCGGTTCTCCTCCGGGATGTGTACGGCCAGCATCTGCAGGGGCTCCAGACACTGCACCATCCACCCGTGCCTCTCGCTGACACGGGCCGTCTCCACCTTCAGGAAGGTGTTGGGCATTCGACTCCACAGCACCGAGTTAATCGTCTGAACGTCTAATCGCGGCGGACACTGAGGAACGGGATTCTTGTGTTCGCTCTTAAAGATGGCTGATGAGATGGGCATGGCGTTCTGGAGGAGACACATCATAAAAACGATCATTACAGTTATTATTATAGTTATCATCATCGTTATAGTTATTGTTATAGTTTTCATTACCCTTACTTATCATTATAGTTATCATTATCATCATTGTTATAGTTATCCTTATAGTTATCGTTATCATTATATTTATCAATATAGTTATTCTTATAGTTACGTTACAGTTATCATTATAGTTAATGTTATAGTTATCGTTATCATTATAGTTATCGTTGTATTTATAGTTATAGTTATTAGGATATGTACCGAAAACTTTTAAGTTGGCTATAATTAAACCACTTATTAAAAAACCGCAACTTGATCCTAAAGAATTAGTCAATTACAGGCCAATCTCGAATCTACCGTTTCTATCAAAAATACTAGAAAAGGCCGTGTCTTCACAATTATGCTCCTATTTAGAAAGAAATGGTATATGTGAGGATTTCCAGTCAGGATTTAGACCGTATCATAGCACTGAGACTGCTCTAATTAGAGTTACAAATGATTTACTCTTATCATCTGATCGCGGTTGTATCTCTCTATTAGTGTTACTCGATCTTAGCGCTGCATTCGATACTATCGATCACAATATTCTTCTGAATAGAATCGAAAATTATGTTGGCATTAGTGGAACTGCTTTGGCATGGTTTAAATCGCACTTATCTGACCGTTATCAGTTTGTAGCAGTAAATGAAGAGATGTCACACCGATCACAAGTTCAGTATGGGGTACCGCAAGGCTCAGTGTTAGGACCGTTGCTTTTCACCCTGTATCTGCTCCACTGGGAGATATCATTAGGAAACATAGAGCTGAGTATCGTCAGCATAACAATGAAAACTAACGCCATATTTCCTCACGCCCTGACGAAACCTACCAATTCACAAGATTAACGGAATGCATAGCTGATATAAAAAATTGGATGAATAGTAATTTCCTGCAACTTAATTCAGATAAAACTGAATTTTTAATTATTGGACAGAAAAGTTCCACAAGTAGTAACCGAGAATACTGTCTAACACTTGATGACTGCTCTGTCAAGCCCTCGTCGTCAGTGACGAACCTGGGTGTGCTCTTTGATACCAATCTTTCATTTGAAAGCCACGTTTCTAGCATCTGTAAAACCGCATTTTATCATCTTAAAAATATATCTAAATTACGGCACATGCTTTCAGTGCAAAATGCTGAACAGTTAGTACATGCGTTCATGAGCTCAAGGCTAGATTATTGTAATGCTCTACTGGGTGGTTGCCCTGCTCGCTTAATAAACAAACTCCAGCTAGTCCAAAATGCAGCAGCTAGAGTTCTTACTAGAACCAGGAAGTATGATCATATTAGTCCAGTTCTGTCAACACTGCACTGGCTCCCTATTAAACATCGCATACATTTTAAAATCTTGCTTATTACTCAAAGCACTAAATAGTTTAGCTCCAGTACTTAAGCGAGCTCTTAACGCATTATACTCCATCATGTCTATTGCGGTCTCAAAACTCTGGCCAGTTGATCATACCTAGAATATCTAAATCAACTGCAGGCGGTCGATCCTTTTCCTATTTAGCTCCTAAACTCTGGAACAGTCTTCCTAGCATTGTTCGGGAAGCACACACACTCTGTCAGTTTAAATCTAGACTAAAAACACATCTCTTTACTATGGCATACACACAGAACATTTTTAACTTTCATTATTCAGATCAATTGACTGATTGTTAGGCTGCATTAACTAGGTCAGCCGGAACCGGGAACACTTCCCATAACACCTGATGTACTCGTTACATCATAAAAAGAGTGGCATCTGCGCTAATGTTAGTCTCTCTGTTTATCCCGAGGTTTATCCCGGATCTGGGCCCTGTCCGGATCGGATGGTGGACCTGCCTGGACATGACCAGCTCATCCTGGAGTGTCTGCTGAGCCGTGTCAAACGGTGTCTCCTCCGAATTTGCCTCACTGGCACGACATGCTCAAAACCCGTCTTCGGCGCAATAATGCCGATCTTTCATGTATTCATACTCTTGTGTAATCGACGCCCCATCCCATCATTTATTTCCAAATAAATCCGTCTCTTCCGTGATACCCTGAAATTTTGAATATTCCAATCTAATATGATTTCTGACCTGTAAGGTTGCCAGAATAATAATCTTACACGGTGTGTTAATAGGCCAGAGGAGAACTGGCACCCCGACTGAGTCTGGTTTCTCCCAAGGTTTATTTTTCTCCATCATGCCCTGATGGAGTTTTGGTTCCTTGCCACTGTCGCCTTTGGCTTGGCTTGCTCAGTTGGGGACACTAAAAATATGATTAAAGTTATTCAACTTATTATACAAATAAAATGTATGAATTAGGTCTTATTTAATTCTATAAACTTAAATACTGATCTGCCAACATTGTTGCTATATGATAAATTAAAATAAGCTGATAACATCACTGTTTTCTCCAGTACGACTGTACAGCCAAATCTAATTTTGTCGCAATATTATCCTGTTTGACACTGTGAAGCTGCTTTGACACAATCGTGATTGTAAAAGCGCTATATAAATAAAGTTGATTGATTGATTGATAGTTATTGTTATATTTATCGTTATAGTTATCGTTAACGCTATAGTTCATGTTATATTATCATTAGTCGTTATCGTTATAGATATAGTTACAGTTATTGTTATCGTTATTGTTATAGTTATCGTTATTGTTATATTTAGTTATCGTAAGCCATTATCATTATAGTTATCGTTATAGTTAGTTATAGTTATCGTTAGCGGTTATCGTTATAGTAATCGTTAGCTGTTATCTTTATAGTTATCGTTATAGTAATCGTTAGCTGTTATCTTTATAGTTATCGTAAGCCATTATCATTATATTTATCATTATAGCTATGTTAGCCGTTATCGTTATAGTTATCGTTATAGTTATTATTATCGTTATTGTTAGCTATTATCATTAGTTATCTGTCTATCATGGTGTGTAGAAGAGCTCTAGAACACATTGTTCGAGAGCAGATTCAGTTTGTTTCTCTCATAATCATTAATATGTCGGTATGAAGTTATGGGAATATGCGGATCTACGCACCTTGATTTTGGCCAGTTCGAACTGGAACAGACTTGAGCTTGTTGGCCGCACAAACACAGCAGGAAAGAGTTTGGTGCTGGGCTCCACCTGGACAACAGATGCTGTTTTACACACGTATCCAGCCTGTGATCTGTGTGAAGTCAGGAGTTTGACAGTACCTGGTACGAGGTCTGAAGATCTTTCCCATTGACTGTGAAAGCTAACAGACCCGTCGCCAAATCAATGAGGCATCCGATCTCTAAATCCACGTTACTCCGGCTGGACGAGTGGGCGGCGCTGGTGACGTCTCCACCCCAAACCATGTAACAGTTACTCCTCTTGACACTGTCACATGACACAGTGATGTCAGCACATCATCACATGACCCATGGCAACATATAAAGGCCCTTTCACACTGGACGCGATTTTGACGTGCAAATAATTTGCGCGATGGATTTATTTCTGGATCACCTGTTTGTGTAATGAGCGCTTCCACACCAAATGCGGATGTGCTGTAGCGGAAAAAAAACTTTCATTTTTTCAGTTTCTGTCGTTTTTTTTTTACTCTAGCGGCGAAAGAAATGGCTTCCACCAATCACATACGAGGAAACAAAGGTGACGAAATGTCCAGTTGATGTGACGAGCTATTCACTCAACTTTAACCTTTGCCAGGTGTGGCGTTTCTCATGAGATTACAGCTGTAGGTTTAGTTAAAGCTGTACACCTGCAGCTGTGTTTACAGACAGCAATAACTAATCCTTTTATAATGTCCTCGATTATGGAAAGTGAATGTGTTGCCATCAGTTCGTCTGTGGCACTTAAATGTTTGCATTGTGACTCGACTGGAAACATCTGCTCCGGATCCATTTGTTCCTGAAGTGTGTGTTAGTCTCGTCAGATGTGCTGCTAATGTTACCGTCTCTGGAGCTCCTCAAATTGTCCCACAGACTTTCGAAAGTAAGTGCAGGCCATGATAAAGTTTTAGCTCCTGTACGAGATTAGCAGACTCCCCTTCAGACTCTGTTCTTTAAAGGGGCCCTAGAATTATTTGAAACAAAATGTTAAATTGTTCTCTGATATCTACATAGAGGGTGTGTGGCTTATTTAAGGGCAAAAATTGTCCAGATACAGTTTTACAGGTCCAGTTACAACCCTATAAATTGTCCCCATGATGTAATGCTGTTTTTGCCATAATTGGAAGGGTTATGAATATTAATGTTGAGCTCTGCTCTGATTGGCTTATTTCAGCAGCTCACAGCAGTTACCTCGTGAGTCCTGACCGTCCTGACACAACGCAGACCGACTGAAGGACACTTTAAGCAAGACATCTCAAATGGAGATTGATAAAATGTAGCTTACTTGTTTATTTGGTGTTTTCAGATCATTTGCATGCGAGAGAGCTCGCGTTCGTGCGGTTGCCAGATTTCAGGAGTTAAATCCCCCAAACAGAGCTTTTCTGTGAAAAGAAACCCGTATACTCTCCGTTTTTTACCTAAACACGTCCAATCTGGCAACCATATGCACGCGAGCTGAACACCAAACAAGTAAGCTGCATTTTATCAATCTCCATTTGAGATGTTCTGCTTAAAGTGTCCTTCAGTCTACATTTTAGACTTGTCTTTTTTCTTCAGCGATATTGCGTGTTTATATAACATTAGTCACAATGTAGGCAAAAACATCATAGGAAACACCATACTTCAGTTCTCAAAAATATAAATATTAACTTATATGGTGGAAAAGGTGACGCTTGCTAGAAGGATCGAGTGAACGATCTGTAGCCAAAGTATCTACGGTTGTATTTTGTAATAAACAATAATATTACCCTTTGTCATCAGACACACTATTTAGTTTGGTATTGTACTTGCTGTTTCCTATTGTTACTGTACTAGCATCTTGCATCATCTAGACAATGCTGTCTCTTTAAGAAATTTTAAATTTAATTAGAAATGGTTTAAACAGTCAATAAGTGGATAAATCGCTGCTCACTGCTGCAGGAATACAGTCGGCCCTTTCTTCAGTTTAAGACGCTGAGCGAAGCTTGCTTGAAATGGGCCGAACAAACGAACAATCTTGAATTAAATTGTTTTGGTATTGGATTATAAACATCAACCATGACTGTTGACATTTATTATCTGTGGGAAGGATATGTAAAGTCCTCAGGTCTCCTGCACAGCCTGAACATGAAGTGTGTCCATGCCAGCAGCTTGTTTTTATGATTGGGGGCGTGCATATAAATGATCCCCAACGCTAGCCTCACGGTTGGGTTTATGTTGAGAAGCATTTTTATTTTTATTTTTTTTATTTTTTTAGTGAGTGTGTGTGAGTTTTGGATTCACGAGATTTACATATGAAGGAGGAGGCAATGGTGTTTGAGACTCAAAGTATGTGATGTCCATGTACTGAACTTTTATTATTTCGCCATGGCAAGATTAATTCAATTTTTCATTCTAGAGCACCTTTAAGACTGGCAGCACCCAAAACCTTCTTTTCGGTCTTTTAAATAAAATGAAAAGCTCTTCTTCACTGGATGATGAAGTGTCCGTGTTTTCTCAGCTGCCGCCGTGAATGTTGTGTAATGTTGGAGCTCTGAAACGTTGCAAATTCGTGTTGCAGCTGATATGAATGGTTTTGACCCGAAATAATCGCATGCGAAATATTCGCTATTTCGCTTCGCTTTTTCGTTACGTGTCCGGTGTGAAACGGCCTTAACAATGAGCGCTCACCTCTCATGCACACGACCTCGCTCGTCTCCGAGGGTGATGGTAACCGTGCGGTTCTTGCTGAGGTTGAAGTTGTTGCTATAGTAATGGTAGTCAGGAGTGACCCATCCGACCCACACACAGGATGGATCCTGACCCGCGAATATCCGAACCGAGTGATAGTACTGCAGGAGACAGTTACAGTTATCGTTATAGTTACTGTTATAGTTATTCACTGCGCATCCGCACTTTCAGATCTCACTCCGCTGAATGTTCAAAGCCATACAGGTAAACAGAACTGTAACTAATCGCTATGAGAATAACAGTTTACACCACAACTGTAACCATAACGACACAACATCATTGCAATATGATAGATAAAAAACATCAACAGCCAATCAAAATCCATGTTCTCTGTCCACTGGTTGATAAATATTATAGCTAGTTATTGGTAGAGTTATATTTACTGTTATAGTTATCTGTATATATACACTGTTATAATTATCGGTATAGTTATATATACTGGTATAGTTATAGGTATATTTACATTTACTGTTATAGTTATCTATATATATATATATATATATATATATATATATATATATATATATATATATATATATATATTAGTTATCGGTATAGTTATATATACAGTTAAATTTATTGGTATAGTTATATATACTGTTATAGTTATTGGTATAGTTTTATTTACTGTTATAGTTATCAGTATAGTTATATATACAGTTGTAGTTATTGGTATAGTTTTATTTACTGTTATAGTTATCAGAATAGTTATGTATAGAGTTGTAGTTATTGGTATAGTTTTATTTACTGTTATAGATATCAGTATAGTTATATATACTGTTATATTTATCGGTATAGTTATATATACTGTTATAGTTATCAGTATAGTTATATTTACTGTTATAGTTATTGGTATAGTTTTATTTACTGTTATAGTTATCAGAATAGTTATGTATAGAGTTGTAGTTATTGGTATAGTTTTATTTACTGTTATAGTTATCAGAATAGTTATGTATAGAGTTGTAGTTATTGGTATAGTTATATTTACTGTTATAGTTATCTGTATATATACACTGTTATAATTATCGGTATAGTTATATATACTGTTATAGTTATAGGTATATTTACATTTACTGTTATAGTTATAGGTATATTTACATTTACTGTTATAGTTATCGGTATATTTACATTTACTGTTATAGTTATCTATATATATATATATATATATATATATATATATATATATATATATATATATATTAGTTATCGGTATAGTTATATATACAGTTAAATTTATTGGTATAGTTATATATACTGTTATAGTTATTGGTATAGTTTTATTTACTGTTATAGTTATCAGTATAGTTATATATACAGTTGTAGTTATTGGTATAGTTTTATTTACTGTTATATTTATCGGTATAGTTATATATACTGTTATAGTTATCGGTATAGTTAAATTTACTGTTATAGTTATTGGTATAGTTTTATTTACTGTTATAGTTATCAGAATAGTTATGTATAGAGTTGTAGTTATTGGTATAGTTTTATTTACTGTTATAGATATCAGTATAGTTATATATACTGTTATATTTATCGGTATAGTTATATATACTGTTATAGTTATCGGTATAGTTAAATTTACTGTTATAGTTATTGGTATAGTTTTATTTACTGTTATAGTTATCAGAATAGTTATGTATAGAGTTGTAGTTATTGGTATAGTTTTATTTACTGTTATAGTTATCAGAATAGTTATGTATAGAGTTGTAGTTATTGGTATAGTTTTATTTACTGTTATAGTTATCAGTATAGTTATATATACTGTTATATTTATCGGTATAGTAATATATACTGTTATAGTTATCCGTATAGTTATATTTACTGTTATAATTATCGGTGTAGTTATATATACTGTTATATTTATCGGTATAGTTATATTTACTGTTATAGATATCAGTATAGTTATATTTACTGTTATAGTTATCGGTATAGTTATATTTACTGTTATAGTTATCGGTATAGTTATATATACAGTTAAATTTATTGGTATAGTTATATATACTGTTATAGTTATTGGTATAGTTATATATACTGTTATAGTTATCGGTATAGTTATATTTACTGTTATAGTTATCGGTATAGTTATATATACAGTTAAATTTATTGGTATAGTTATATATACTGTTATAGTTATCGGTATAGTTATATATACAGTTAAATTTATTGGTATAGTTATATATACTGTTATAGTTATTGGTATAGTTTTATTTACTGTTATAGTTATCAGTATAGTTATATTTACTGTTATAGTTATCGGTATAGTTATATATACTGTTATAGTTATCCGTATAGTTATATTTACTGTTATAATTATCGGTGTAGTTATATATACTGTTATAGTTATCGGTATAGTTATATTTACTGTTATAGTTATCGGTATAGTTATATATACAGTTAAATTTATTGGTATAGTTATATATACTGTTATAGTTATTGGTATAGTTATATATACTGTTATAGTTATCGGTATAGTTATATTTACTGTTATAGTTATCGGTATAGTTATATATACAGTTAAATTTATTGGTATAGTTATATATACTGTTATAGTTATCGGTATAGTTATATATACAGTTAAATTTATTGGTATAGTTATATATACTGTTATAGTTATTGGTATAGTTATATATACAGTTGTAGTTATTGGTATAGTTTTATTTACTGTTATATTTATCGGTATAGTTATATTTATGTTATAGTTATCAGTATAGTTATATATACTGTTATATTTATCGGTATAGTTATATATACTGTTATAGTTATCGGTATAGTTATATTTACTGTTATAGTTATTGGTATAGTTTTATTTACTGTTATAGTTATCAGAATAGTTATGTATAGAGTTGTAGTTATTGGTATAGTTTTATTTACTGTTATAGTTATCAGTATAGTTATATATACTGTTATATTTATCGGTATAGTTATATATACTGTTATAGTTATCCGTATAGTTATATTTACTGTTATAATTATCGATGTAGTTATATATACTGTTATAGTTATCGGTATAGTTATATTTACTGTTATAGATATCAGTATAGTTATATTTACTGTTATAGTTATCGGTATAGTTATATTTACTGTTATAGATATCAGTATAGTTATATTTACTGTTATAGTTATCGGTATAGTTATATATACTGTTATAGTTATCAGTATAGTTATATATACTGTTATAGTTATCAGTATAGTTATATATACTGTTATAGTTATCGGTATAGTTATATATACTGTTATAGTTATCAGTATAGTTATATTTACTGTTATAGTTATCGGTATAGTTATATATACTGTTATAGTTATCGGTATAGTTATATATACTGTTATAGTTATCGGTATAGTTATATGTACTGTTATAGTTATCGGTATAGTTATATTTACTGGTATAGTTTTATTTACTGTTATAGTTATCAGTATAGTTATATATACAGTTGTAGTTATTGGTATAGTTTTATTTACTGTTATATTTATCGGTATAGTTATAATTTTGTTATAGTTATCAGTATAGTTATATATACTGTTATATTTATCGGTATAGTTATATATACTGTTATAGTTATCAGTATAGTTATATTTACTGTTATAGTTATTGGTATAGTTTTATTTACTGTTATAGTTATCAGAATAGTTATGTATAGAGTTGTAGTTATTGGTATAGTTTTATTTACTGTTATAGTTATCAGTATAGTTATATATACTGTTATATTTATCGGTATAGTTATATATACTGTTATAGTTATCCGTATAGTTATATTTACTGTTATAATTATCGGTGTAGTTATATATACTGTTATAGTTATCGGTATAGTTATATTTACTGTTATAGATATCAGTATAGTTATATTTACTGTTATAGTTATCGGTATAGTTATATTTACTGTTATAGATATCAGTATAGTTATATTTACTGTTATAGTTATCGGTATAGTTATATATACTGTTATAGTTATCAGTATAGTTATATATACTGTTATAGTTATCAGTATAGTTATATATACTATTATAGTTATCGGTATAGTTATATATACTGTTATAGTTATCAGTATAGTTATATTTACTGTTATAGTTATCGGTATAGTTATATTTACTGTTATAGTTATCGGTATAGTTATATATAATGTTATAGTTATCGGTATAGTTATATATACTGTTATAGTTATCGGTATAGTTATATGTACTGTTATAGTTATCGGTATAGTTATATTTACTGTTATAGTTATTGGTATAGTTTTATTTACTGTTATAGTTATCAGAATAGTTATGTATAGAGTTGTAGTTATTGGTATAGTTTTATTTACTGTTATAGTTATCAGTCTAGTTATATATACTGTTATAGTTATCAGTATAGTTATATATACTGTTATAGTTATCGGTATAGTTATATTTACTGTTATAGTTATCGGTATAGTTATATTTACTGTTATAGTTATCGGTATAGTTATATATACTGTTATAGTTATCGGTATAGTTATATATACTGTTATAGTTATCGGTATAGTTATATATACTGTTATAGTTATCGGTATAGTTATATGTACTGTTATAGTTATCGGTATAGTTATATTTATGTTATAGTTATCAGTATAGTTATATATACTGTTATAGTTATTAATATAGTTATTAATATAGTTATATTTACTGTTATAGTTATCAGTATAGTTATATTTACTGTTATAGTTATCGGTATAGTTATATATACTGTTATAGTTATCGGTATAGTTATATATACTGTTATAGTTATCGGTATAGTTATATATACTGTTATAGTTATCGGTATAGTTATATGTACTGTTATAGTTATCGGTATAGTTATATTTATGTTATAGTTATCAGTATAGTTATATATACTGTTATAGTTATTAATATAGTTATTAATATAGTTATATTTACTGTTATAGTTATCAGTATAGTTATATTTACTGTTATAGTTATCGGTATAGTTATATTTAATGTTATGTATATTAGTATAGTTTTATTTACTGTTATAGTTATTAATATAGTTATTAATATAGTTATATTTACTGTTATAGTTATCGGTATAGTTATATTTACTGTAATAATTATCAATATAGTTATATTTACTGTTATAGTTATCGGTATAGTTGTTTTTACTGTTATAGTTATCAATATAGTTATATTTACTGTTATAGTTATTGGTATAGTTTTATTTATTGTTATAGTTATCGGTATAGTTATATTTAATGTTATATATATTAGTATAGTTTTATTTACTGTCATAGTTATTAATATAGTTATTAATATAGTTATATTTACTGTTATAGTTATCAGTATAGTTATATTTACTGTTATAGTTATCAATATAGTTATATTTACTGTTATAGTTATCACTACAGTTATAGTAATAGTTATTGTTATAGTTATCATTACAGTCATTGTTAAAGTTATCATTACAATTATAGTTACTGTTATAGTTATTGTTACAGTTATAGCTGTTATAGTTATCGTTAGAGTTACTGTTATAGTTATCGGTATAGTTACTGTTATATTATGATTGTTGTTCTTGTTGACAAATGAGAAAATCCAAAAGATTGAAAGAACCTAAACAAAACATAAATAGCTTTTTATTTTTATAACAAACAAAAATCATAAATCAATGGTTCTTGATAAGAGAAGGGTGCGCCGCTGCACTCACTGTGGTTATGCTGCTATAATCCATTCTTCTGCCTTCCTCCGAGTGTTTCATGGACTTCAGCGGATGCCTTTAGGAACATTCACAGGACGAACACACTTAATATTCATCTACAGACAAAGACAAGCAGGAGCTCTGAAGATCTCCAAAAGGCACTCGGTAAGATTATAGGCAGCAAGAGGATTCATTTCTGTTTAGCTTCATTGAAACTGAGAGAAAAAGCCCCAAATAATGAACCGGTGTAGCAACATTTAAAACAAAATCCGGCCAAAACAAAGTTAGTTTTGGGACTTTCCAGAAAAGTTTGCCCCGGCTGATTAAACACCTCTAAATTGTCATTCGTCAGTGACGATGACATAATGGGTGGGTGTGGCTGTGACTTTATGACCTTCTGTGATCTTGGGATTTAAATCTTCTTCAGTTCATTGCTTCTGTTCAAGTCCGTGAAGGTCAGATGGAAGTAAAAGCATGCAGTGAGAAAACAGCAGTTCAGAAAGCATCTGTTCATATTGATGTGTTTGCTCCAGCTCTGAGATTCAGTCATGTCACGTTGATTTTAGGGCTGTTGATTTAACGCGTTAACCCTTGTATGGTGTTCGGGTCTGATGGACCCGTTTTCATTTTTTTATCAAAAGAAAAATTATACGATTCATTATTTTTTCAAACTGAGACTCATTGGCCTTGGCTCATTTTCTGTGAGGAATATATATCAGAACACATTTTCAATGACCACACACTGTATGGGTCCACTGGACCTGGGGCTAATAAAAGTGTGGAAATTGTAGGTCCTGTGTCACTTTACTCTGTCCTCCTGCTGTTAGTGTGTGTGTGTGTGTGTGTGTGTGTGTGTGTGTGTGTGTGTGTGTGTGTGTGTGTGTGTGTGTGTGTGTTTGTGTGTGTGTGTGTGTGTGTGTGTTAGAGTGAGTGAGTGAGTGAGTGAGTGAGTGAGTGAGTGTGTGTATGCGCGCGTGTGTGAGTGTATGAGTGAGAGTGTGTGTGTTCATGTATATGGTTTATGAGGACACTAATGTGTATAATGACATGGCTATTACAACGTAAACATGGATTATGACGGCATATCTGTCCTCATACTAAAATATACTAAATTGTGTTTTTTGAAATTAAAAAAATGCCAAAAGTTTTCTGTGAATGGTAGGTTTAGTGGTAGGGCTGGTGTAGGGGGATAGATTATACATTTTGTACATTAGAAAAAACATTATGCCTATGGAGAGTAGCCATACACCACATATCCAAGTGAGTAAGTGTGTGTGGTGTGCGTGTGTGTGTGTGTGCGTGCGTGCGTGAGAGAGAGATTGTGTGTAAGTGTGAGAGAGTACAAGAGTGAGATTTGTTTTTACCCCTGCCATTCCCACACGAGGTAGCGAGTCTTAAATGTGATCTAACAAAGGTAAAGAGAAAATATTAACCATATATGCTGTTTATATTTCTTGTAATTGGGATGAAGTAAACATCTCAGGGTTTTTAATTCTTGTGTTGAATTAAAAACCCAACAATGCAGCGGGTCCACCAGACTCACAGACACTGGCCGAGTAACAAAAATATGAACACCACACAAGGGTTAATAAGATTAACTAGCTATGGTAAAAAATAACGTTAATTTAAAAAAAATAATAATAATAATTACAGTTATTAACGCACTTGCCCCGTCCCAGACCTACGTAGATCATCTTACACTTCATACAGTTAATTGATTAAGAATATGATGCAGGGCAACAAATTGTGGTTTTGGTATATATAGCTAATTTATGACGACTGTTAGGGGGTGAATATTTTTATAACTCATTCTTTACATTATATAAAGCCTTAAAGTTCTGCATAATTAAGGGCGTGGCCACTTTAAATGACAGGTGGATTGCCGTTTGCCTGCTGTCTGTTAGTCATCACTTCAGCTCCGCCCACATCCCGCCTCTTTGCCCATTGTCAGTTATCCGTCTAAATATATATATTTTTTACAGTCTATGGATAAAACACATGCACAGGTTACTCTTCTTGCGCACCCGAGTCCATGTTGCTTTCACATTAACGTGAATTGCGGCACAGCTCGAGCGGAAGTTTGGAAGCAACCAAACTCGAACCAGCTCCTTCACATGACAGCTTTCACATTGCCAACTGACTAACTAAACTGAGTGACAATTGCCTCACATTTACATCATTATGCATATGCAATATCACACGAGCAACGAGTGCAAAATCACATGAGTTCTGTTTTTCTGTCCAGAATAGCATGAGACGAGTGCAAATACGATACTGATCTTATACAACAGTTGATGATAAAACAAATAAGCAAGTTAATATTGTGTTGTTTTAGACACAATATTGTGTTTTGCTCAGTTTTGCCAATGACAGAACTGTTCGTCTGACTATACTCAAATACACAGCGGCGTTTCATTTCTGAATCCGTGTTTTGAATGAATCTGGTGAACCAATGATTCAATGAACCATACATGTTTTTCCTCGACCGGCCGAGCAGAAGAAATTAACCAGAGAACATGCACACCTCAAAGAAGGCGGAGCCTCGGAGCCACACCCACCTATGATGTCATCGCCACTGACCAATGAGAGTTTAAAGGTGGTCACCTGTTCATCTCTGACCTGTGTTTGATCTTGAGCGGTTCTTCCTCGTAAAGGCCATTCACGAGCACATACGCGCCGCCCTTAAAGCTGGAATGAAACTCCACAGGCATGCTCAGTCTGCAGAACACCATGTCAGCGTTGCTGTTCTGCGTCCCAAACGTCTTATGGCTGACTTTCAGGCAGGGTGGGCTGTCGACGGTCCCGTCAATTCTGGTGACCTGCAAACATGACAAGATTCAAACGCTGCACATACAAAACCTGCATAAAGAAAGAAAAAAGGGAGCGTTCTGGAACATCCCGATCTGAATCGATACGTATGACCCTTTTCAGGAACAAAAGCAGATCACTAAAATGATAGTTCAGCCAAAAATGAGCCTGTGATGTTTATCTGCAGGGCGTCTGAAATGTCGGTGTGTTTGTTTCTTCAGGAGAACACAAATGAAGATGTTTACCTCAGCCTTTGCTCTTATAATGCATGTCAATGGGGTGTATTTCTATGAGAGTAAAAAACACACAGACATACGAGTCCATATTAAACCCTGAGGCTCGTGGAGACACACTGATGTCTTAAGACACGAAGCGATCGCTTTCTGCCAGAAACACAACAGTATTTGTGTTATTTTACCTCATATCAGACGAATCTCATCCAGTGTTCCCAACGCCATTACTTCAAGGTCGGGTTTGCAGCGCCATAAGGTCAAAATACCGGCGCGATCATAGATTTATTTACCTAGAATCCTCATTCGACCGACCCGCGCAGGCACTTATGAGGATCTATGTAAATATATCTATAATCAAGCCCGGGATATTGAGCTTCTTCGACGGAAGTAATGGCGTTGGGAAAACTAGATGAGATTCGTCTGATATGAGGTAAAAAAATTACACAAATATACTGCAAAAAATGAATTTCTTACTTAGTATTTTTGTCTTGTTTCTAATCAAAATATCACAAAAATCTTACATTAAGAAACATTTACTAGACAAGTAAATATTATTGTCCTGTTTTGGGAAAAAATAACTCAAAATGAAGAGAGTTTATGCTTAATTAAGCTAAATATTCTGCCAATGGGGTGAGAAAAATAATCTTGTTTTCTGTTTGAATTAAGATTATTTTTCTCACCCCATTGGCAGATTATTTATTTTATTTTAAGCAAAAACTCTCTTCATTTTTTGTTATTTTTCCCCAAAACAAGACAATTACTTTTGCTTGTCTAGTAAATACTTCTTCTTTTAATTATTTTTAGATGTTTGGACTAGAAACAAGACAAAAATACTAAGTAAGAAAAGCATTTTTTGCAGTGTATTTGTTATTTTATATACACCTCATATCAGACGATTCTCATCTAGTTTTCCCAACGCCATTACTTCCGTCGAAGATGGTCAATATCGCGGCATGATAAAATAAATATTTACATAGATCCCTCATTAGTGCCTGTGCGGTCGGTCGAATGAGGAATCTACGTAAATATATCTATGATCGCTCCTGTATTTTGACCTTACTCTGCGGAAGTAATGGCGCTGGGAACACTAGATAAGATTTGTCTGATATGAGGTAAAATAACACAAATACTGTTGTGGTTTCTTTTAGAAAGTGATCGTTTTCTCCACGGAGAAAAGCTCGCGGAGTCTCCACGAGCCTCATAGGGTTTAATATGGATTCGTATGTCTGTGTGTTTTTTACTCTCACAGAAATACACCCCATTGACACGCATTATACGAGCAACGGCTGAGATAAAAATCTTTATTTGTGTTCTCCTGAAGAAACAAACACACCGACATCTCGGACGCCCTGCAGATAAACATCACAGGCTCATTTCTGGCTGAACTATCCCTTTAAGTTTTGATTAAAAGGTCCATAAGCATAGCGTCCCGATCCAGCTCGTCCTCACCGCGATGTGATGATGGTCTTTCGGCACATTGAAGAAGGTGGGCAGGCGTTTGCTGAACCACATGGTGACCTCTCGGTTCATGTTGACGGCGAACGGTTCGAATCCCTCCTGCAGACCACACATGGTGTAGTATTTAAACGTGCTGGCGTCCTTCCCAAGATTCATGCGGCCCACCTGAGAAAGGCCTAAACTACACACGGGGATGAAGCCTAGAAGAGAAGAGGACAGTTCTGTTTTCAACACTATAAAAAATGCTTTTATTTAGCATTTTTTGTCTTGTTTCCAGTCCAAATATCAAAAAATTCTTAAATAAAGATGCATTTAATAGATAAGTAAAATGACAAGATATTTTTTTTATTGTTTTCTGGGGTAAATATCTAAATGAAGTGAGTTTTTGCTTAAAACAGGCAAAACGATCTGCAAATGGGGTGAGAAAAATAATCTTATTTCTGATTGGGACGGAAACAAGAAACAAGATTATTGTTCTCACCCCATTGGCAGATCATTTTGCCTTTGCCATTTTATTTTCAACCAAACAAGAAAAAATGTAGGTTGTTTTACTGATCTAGTAAATGTATATTGATTTAAGAATTGTTAGATATTTAGACTAGAAACGAAACGAAATGACTGAGTAAGAAGAGCATTTTTTGCAGTGAATGGTCTTTAAGGCATTGTAATCAAAAAATGCTCTTCTTACTCAGTCATTTCGTCTTGATTCTAGTCTAAATATCTAACAATTCTTAAATCAAGATACATTTTCATGCAAGAAGAGCATTTTTTGCAGCGTAGATGCTCTCTCTAACCGTCATCGATGTCAAAGTCAGCGAAACACAGCTCAGAGCCCTTGTTGGTGATCAGGATTTCTCCATTCAGGGTGAAGATCATGGATTTGTCCTCCATGTTGATCATACATCCCACAACATCGCCCGAATGCCAGCAGCGGCCGAAGAGACGGCTGCCCATGTGGAGCCGATGACCCTGTGAGACGACAGAAACCACTAAGATTTGGCATTTTAACATCTGCCCGTAAAAAAGCACTCGCCTCACACAATACAAGAGTGGCTGGACATTGTAAATGATATCTATGTTATGGAAATAATTAATTTTTCCCTCCATCTTCAGAAGAATGTGTTCATTAAATTGGACCAAGTGGGTGGAATATGTAAGGCAGTTACGGACAGATTTTGTGGAGGTATAAAACAAATGATCATTTCTTTCTGAAAGAAGAATGTTATTGTAATTAGGGCCCAAGCCCTGAAAGGCCCTATTGTCCTTCTTAGAATTATTATTATTTATTTATTTTCGACTGTTCGGGCACTTTTGGGGCCCTTACCATGCTCAAACTCTTGAAACTTTGCAGATACGTCGGAATATGCCGGGCTGAAGCTGGACACCGGGTGTGGTAGGGGAGCTCGACATTTTTTGTTTAAAATCTTGTTCAAAGTTCATGTCTTTCTAGCCTGGTGGGGACTTGTACACAGACTCATGGGGACTCGTGTCACTGTGTGGACCTAACTTGAGGCCCCCATGGTTACAAAAGCTTATAAATCATACAGAATGAGTTCTTTTGAGAATGTACATTTTACTTTTTTGTTTCAATTCTTGTTCAATCGGAATCAGACTCTGCCTCTCTCTGAAGCCCCTTTCACACTGTGATTCCAACAAATACACGGATAATGTGACCCGGCATTTGTTCCCGGGCCGCTAGATTTGGTCCATTCTCACTGCCAGCGAAATACCGTAATATGTGCGCTTTCACACACAACCCGTAACGGTCCCGGGTCGAGTTGACACGTGACATCCTGATGTGACGTATAACGGCGAGCGATCTCAGCTTCAGCGCGGATAGTAAGGAGCTCCGTGGTCTCGACTTGTGTCCAGTTTGCGCTCATTTCTGCTTGTTTAATTTTAGTTTCTTTTGTAGACGAACACTCTCTGCGTTTAAAACACCGACGAGCTCTTCTGACACGGGGCTTCTGTCTGTCCTTCCCCTCCCCCTTCCCTCTGTGTGTGTGTGTGTGTGTGTGTGTGTGTGTGTGGTGGGAGGGGGGTCTCTTTCACTCAGTGTGTGTCACCTTGTCTCTTGATTGTCATAATTTAACCCTTTCATATCATAGGCTATCACAAATAACTATCACTTTAGTGTGAAAAATAAGTTATAAATATAAAATTAAGTGAAAAATGTTGAGCTGCAAAACATACAATTGCACATAATTGAAAGTGACCTATTTTATCCTAATAATTTTTTTTAAATCATCTATATTTAAAGTATTCTCCTGTTTAAATGCATATTGCCTGTTGTGCACAGTTGCCCTGAAGCCACCAGGGCGGCGGTGCCATCGGTTTGGGCCCGTCATCGCTGCTCGCAGCTTTAATTTTTTAAGGGGTTAACTACGTACAAGGGTTTATGATGTCACCCAACCAGGAAGAAGCTTGTTGTAGTCCAAACCGGCCATTTTTGTAGTCAATAAACTGCCGTAACTTTAAAAGACAATATCTCTGTTTGCAGTGAACTTTCAGCGCTGTAACTTTGCAGATACTGTTAATGCTCACGCAGCGACATTACACACTAACTAAAGTTAAACAAGTCAAATCGCATGCAAACACACCTTTAAAGTCGACTAGTCCCCTATTGAACTCACCCGATGTCCATCAAACACATACGCCTGGTCATCCGTCCCCAGCTCCACGTCGGGTTTGCAGCCGGGTCGAGCCCAGCCCACCCGCATGTCTCCGCCCGTCACCGCCTCAAACTCGAAATACCATTTCCCCGTCGTCACCGCGTACGTCCGTTCCACGCGGAAGAAGCGGATCTTATCGATACTCAGCCTCTCCACCACATGCCCTGTTCAGAGAAGACTAGCATAAACCGCACAAACACCACCAGCATCATCTGAAAAAATGAGACTGTGAAGTTTATCTGCTGATCCCGGGCATCCGAGATGTAGGTGTAAATTTCTTATGATTGGCTCTGCAACCACAGTCAAAAGAATGGACCTGTCATTGGAAATTGATGGGGTTGATGTTAAGCCTTCTTCTTCTGTCCGTAATCTTGGCGTCTTATTTGACTCACCTCTAACTTTTGCCTCTTATATTTCTTCTATTGTTAAAAACTCTTTTTTTAATCTCCGTAATATTGCACGTCTTCGAACTTCTCTCACTCAGGCTGACGCTGAAATATTAATTCATGCATTAATCACATCCCGTTTGGTTTATTGCAATGCTCTGTTTCTAGCTCTTCCTAAAAAAACGTATTGCTAGGTTAGAGTATATTCAGATCTCTGCAGCCAGACTTCTCACCTCCACCTGTGGCATCACGTATTCATTTTAAGGTACTACTTCTAACATTTAAGGCATTAAATGTTCCCGCACCTCCATGTCTGTCTGACTTACTACACCACTACTGTCCTGCCCGGTCCCTCAGATCATCTGAGCTTGGTCTTTTGTCCACTCCTCGTTTTAGGTTGTCCACTGTAGGTGGTATAGGGCATTTAGTATCAATGCACCTAAATTATGGAATTCGCTTCCCTTACCATTGCGCAATTTATCATCTCTGTCTACCTTCAAGACCCAGCTTAAGACATATCTATTTAATTTGTGTTTTGAATAATGTGGCTATAGAAAACCTGTTCTTGTATTGTGTATGTGAGTATGCTAATGTACTATTGTGCAAATGTGTTGTCTAACACTATGTAAAGCGACCTTGAGCTTTGGAAAGGCACTATATAGATAAAACTACTTCTTCTTCTTCTACGTGTGTTTGTTTCTTCAGGAGAACACAAATGAAGATTTTTAACTCAGCCGTTGCTCGTATAATGCATGTCAATGGGGAGTATTTCTATGAGAGCCACAAAAGCCCTATTCGGATGGTAATTGTTTCTCATGTGGACGTCCGTATAAATAAATTTGCAGCCACCACCTCAGATATAAAACGTGCATTCAGATGGTGATTTATTCCCGGTGGAGGAGCGAGTTTTGTGATCCGCATCGGGAACACCGCTCAGTCAAATCATCGTCTGCTGTCAAAATGTCATATGCTTGGAATAACAAGAATAAAATCAGATTTAATAATAGAAGATTATTAATTGTTTAATTATTTAAATCTCCCATTTAAAAATAGGAAGATAATGAGCAGAAATAAGTTAATACAATTTACCCTATATAACATTAATTACTGCTGTAATAACGGCTCATTTCAAATGTGTACGTGTTTTACCTTCTCTTTTGAGCGGTGATGAAAGAATATTCTTGTAAATACTTTCCAGCATTTCAGTAATAAAAGTGTAGGCTAGATCTTTCAAGTGCATCCGAATTACAGCGATACGGTGCTCCGCAGGGGTCAAAAAGGATATAAACAGTTAATTTTGAAGCAATCTCTTCTTGAAAACTCAGAGATGTGAATTCGGACGGTAATAAACATATAAATAAAGGAATGTAAAAGAAAATAATGAAAAAACAGACATAAAAATTTTTAATTCACTAAATTACCATCAATAAAAAATATACAAAGAAAATGACAAAAAAAAACTAAATTAAATAAATGTACAAAGTAAATATTAAAAAAAAATATATATATAAATAAATGAAAAAAGCAAATATAAATAAATATACAAAGAAATAAAAAACAAAGAAACATACACAGAAATGTTAAAAACAAATGCATATACACAGAAATAATAAATAATATATAAACAAAAATAAATAAATATACAAAGGAATGTAAAAATAAATAAAAAAATTTAACAAAAATGAATAAATAAATAAATAAAAATGTAATATATATATATATATATATATATATATATATATATATATATATATATAAAGAAATGTAAAAAAATAAAAATGAATAAACAAACGTTAAAAAAACTAAAGACTAAAATAAATACACAAAAGAATGTAAAAAAATCTAAAAGAAAAAAATATAAAAAGAAATGTAAAAAAACTAATAAATATACAAAGAAAATGTAAGAAATAAATATTAATAAATACATGTAAAATATAAACAAATTTACAAAAGAATGTAAAAAAATCTAAAATAAATCTAAAAATAAATGTAAAAAAATAAATACACAAAGAAATGTAACAAAACTAATAAATGGTTGTTGGTGCCAGACGGGCCGGTCTGAGTATTTCACAATCTGCTCAGTTACTGGGATTTACACACACAACCATTTCTAGGGTTTACAAAGAATGGTGTGAAAAGGGAAGAGAATCCAGTCTGCAGCAGTCCTGTGGGAGAAAATGCCTTGTTGATGCTCGAGGTCAGAGGAGAATGGGCCGACTGATTCAAGCTGATAGAAGAGCAACTTTGACTGAAATAACCACTCGTTACAACCGAGGTATGCAGCAAAGCATTTGTGAAGCCACAACACACACAACCTTGAGGCGGATGGGCTACAACAGCAGAAGACCCCACCGGGTACCACTCATCTCCACTACAAATAGGAAAAAGAGGCGACAATTTACACGAGTTCACCAAAATTGGACAGTTGAAGACTGGAAAAATGTTGCCTGGTCTGATGAGTCTCGATTTCTCAGACATTCAGATGGTAGAGTCAGAATTTGGCGTAAACAGAATGAGAACATGGATCCATCATGCCTTGTTCCCACTGTGCAGGCTGGTGGTGGTGGTGTAATGGTGTGGGGGATGTTTTCTTGGCACACTTTAGGCCCCTTAGTGCCAATTGGGCATCGTTTAAATGCCACGGCCTACCTGAGCATTGTTTCTGACCATGTCCATCCCTTTATGACCACCATGTGCCCATCCTCTGATGGTTACTTCCAGCAGGATAATGCACCATGTCACAAAGCTCCAATCATTTCAAATTGGTTTCTTGAACATGACAATGAGTTGACTGTACTAAAATGGCCGCCACAGTCCCCAGATCTCAACCTAATAGAGCATCTTTGGGATGTGGTGGAACGGGAGCTTCGTGCCCTGGATGTGCATCCCACAAATCTCCATCAACTGCAAGATGCTCTCCTATCAATATGGGCCAACATTTCTAAAGAATGCTTTCAGCAGCTTGTTGATCAATGCCACGTAAAATTAAGGCAGTTCTGAAGGCTGAAGGCGGTCAAACGCAGTATTAGTATGGTGTTCCCAATAATCCTTTAGGAGAGTATATATATATATATATATATATATATATATATATATATATATATATATATATATATACATATACAGTCCCTGACAAAAGTCTTGTCGCTTATCTATTTTCTAGAAATACCTGATATTAACCTGATTTTAATTAATTCATTGCTGTTAGAAATAGCTCATATGAAAAGCTAAAACCCTCCCAAATGATGTTTAATGCACTGAAATAAATAATGTTCACAGAAAAAATATTTATCATTTAATCAAGACGGAAAGGTCAAATTTTGGCAAGACAAAGGTTTTGTCGCCTATACAGAAATTGAACAAATTTACTGCAAATACAAAAATATGTCAGCAAATTAAGTTGTGGTGCTGTGAGATCCAAATTTAATATCTTTTATGACTTCCATGAGCTTGAAGGACTGCATCCATGCGGTTGGGCAAGGATTCATACAATTTATTGATGAAGTCATCAGGAATAGCTAAGAAAGCAGTCTTGCATGCCTCCCAGAGTTCATCAATATTCTTTGGTTTCGTCTTCCTTGCGTCCTCTTTCATCCTACCCCACATATGCTCAATGATGTTCATGTCTGGTGACTGGGCTGGCCAATCCTGGAGCATCTTGATCTTCTTGGAGATGGAAGTATGCGATGGAGCACCGTCCTGCTGCAGAATTTGGCCTCTTTAATGGTCGGGAATAAGAGGTAGCTAAGATTTCTTGGTATTTGTAGACTATTGATGTTGCCTTCCACCCTGCAGATCTCTCGCACACCCCATACTGGATGTAACCCCAGACCATGATTTTCCCGCCACCAAACTTCACTGTTTTCTGGGTGAATCTCGAATCCATTCTGGCTCCAGTAGGTCTCCTGCAATATTTGCAGCGACTGTGGTGTAATTCAACAGAAGATTCATCTGAAAAATCCACCTTCTGCCACTTTTCCTGCGTCCATCCTTTTAGCAGGCTGTGGGCCTTGGCAAATGCCACACGGTTTTTCAATTGTCTTTTGTTTAGTGCTGGCTTCTGGGCACTGATTCGACCATGGAGGCCATTTCGAGACAGAATCCGACAAACTGTTCTGGTTGACACAGGGACTTCAGGTGACCAGGTCTCGTGGAGCTCTGCTGCAGTGGAAAATGGGCTGGCCTTGGATTTTCGAGCCAACAAACGGTCCTCTCGAGCAGTTGTCTTGCGGGGTCTGCCTGACCTGGGCTTGTCAAAAACGTCTCCAGTCTCTTCAAATCTTTTTTTTATCCTCTGTACTTGACGCTGAGACACATTGAAGGTGTCTGCCACATCAGCAGTGGATCTGGTCTTCAGCCTCATGATAATCAAAACTTTACTCTCTGGGTGAATCTTAGGCATGTTTGCAAAGATCTAGTTGCAGTTGATGTGAAGGTCTAGCGTACTGGAGTTCTTTTTATACACACTTGAGACCTAATTGATCCATTATTAGTCACAGGTGAAGCTCATATGACAAGGTGACAACACTTAGGTCTTTGCAAAAATTGACTCAATGGGCTTTACCAAGCTGTGAATATTAGAATACTTTTTGAAAGTTTAGTTTTTCACTGAAACATTATCACAAAAGCTGGTGGGATTAAAATGAGCCATTTCTTGTAAAAAAATCTTGATTAGAAATATATTTCAGCGGCACTTTAGGTCAATTTGTACACAAGCGACAAGACTTTTGTCAGGGACTGTATATATATATACACACACACAAACAAAGGAATTAAAAAACTAAAATAAATAAATATAAAGATAAATGTTAAAAAAGTAATAACTGTAAAAAATATATAAATGTACAAATTAAAGTCAAATATTGAGATCAAAGTTGTTTGAGACGTGATATAAAGTTCCAGATTTCTGTGCAGTAATGGCTGATTATGTGTAGTTTTCTCTCGTCTCACCCCCGTCCTGGTCGGGCGGCTCAACATTGTAGCCGTATCCGATCAGCGTGCGTATGGCTTCCCGGAGGCTGTCCCGATTCGACTTCTTGGTGCGCTCATCGAGTAAAGCATACGGCACCAGGCGAGGGTTACGTTTGCTCTTCACATCCTGCAGAGAGAGAGAGAGAGAGAGAGAGAGAGAGAGAGAGAGAGAGAGAGAGAGAGAGAGAGAGAGAGAGAGAGAGAGAGAGAGAGAGAGAGAGAGAGAGAGAGAGAGAGAGAGAGAGAGAGAGAGAGAGAGAGAGAGAGAGAGAGAGAGAGAGAGAGATGATGCCTCCGATGATGCAAATATCATCAATTTGCATAATCAGACAATGTTTTGTCCAGAGGCTAAAGACTACAGCCAGTAGAGGAGTGATTTAGACTAAAGACTACAGTCAGTAGAGGAGCTATTTAGACTAAAGACTACAGCCAGTAGAGGAGCTATTTAGACTAAAGACTACAGCCAGTAGAGGAGTGATTTAGACTAAAGACTACAGTCAGTAGAGGAGCTATTTAGACTAAAGACTACAGCCAGTAGAGGAGTGATTTAGACTAAAGACTACAGTCAGTAGAGGAGCTATTTAGACTAAAGACTACAGCCAGTAGAGGAGCTATTTAGACTAAAGACTACAGTCAGTAGAGGAGCTATTTAGACTAATGACTACAGCCAGTAGAGGAGCTATTTAGACTAAAGACCACAGCCAGTAGAGGAGCTATTTAGACTAAAGACTACAGCCAGTAGAGGAGCTATTTAGACTAAAGACTACAGCCAGAAGAGGAGCTATTTAGACTAAAGACTACAGCCAGTAGAGGAGCTATTTAGACTAAAGACTACAGTCAGTAGAGGAGCTATTTAGACTAAAGACTACAGTCAGTAGAGGAGCTATTTAGACTAAAGACTACAGCCAGTAGAGGAGCTATTTAGACTAAAGACTACAGCCAGAAGAGGAGCTATTTAGACTAAAGACTACAGCCAGTAGAGGAGCTATTTCGACTAAAGACCACAGCCAGTAGAGGAGCTATTTAGACTAAATACTACAGCCAGTAGAGGAGCTATTTAGACTAAAGACTACGGCCAGTAGAGGAGCTATTTAGACTAAAGACTACAGCCAGTAGAGGAGCTATTTAGACTAAAGACTACAGCCAGTAGAGGAGCTATTTAGGCTAAAGACTACAGCCAGTAGAGGAGCTATTCAGACTAAAGACTACAGCCAGTAGAGGAGCTATTTAGACTAAAGACTACAGCCAGTAGAGGAGCTATTTAGACTAAAGACTACAGCCAGTAGAGGAGCTATTTAGACTAAAGACTACAGTCAGTAGAGGAGCTATTTAGACTAAAGACTACAGCCAGTAGAGGAGCTATTTAGACTAAAGACTACAGCCAGTAGAGGAGCTATTTAGACTAAAGACTACAGTCAGTAGAGGAGCTATTTAGACTAAAGACTACAACCAGTAGAGGAACTATTTAGACTAAAGACTACAGTCAGTAGAGGAGCTATTTAGACTAAAGACTACAGCCAGTAGAGGAGCTATTTAGACTAAAGACTACAGCCAGTAGAGGAGCTATTTAGACTAAAGACTACAGTCAGTAGAGGAGCTATTTAGACTAAAGACTACAGCCAGTAGAGGAGCTGTTTCCTCATGTTAAACTCGTCCATGGGGGGTGGGATCGAACTCATTCATGTAAATGGAGCGGTGCGGAGCAAAGTGAATATTTCATCTTCTCAAATTAATTCCTATGAAACTTAATCTTCCAAAGGCATGAAGTGAAAGCTCTCCAGACTGAACACGCGCTGAGAACGACTGCCACGCCCGCGCTTACCTCAGCTCTCCGGATGAATGTGATCTGTCTCCGCTTACCTCAGCACTCCTGATGAATGTGATCTGACTCCTCTTACCTCAGCTCTCCTGATGAATGTGATCTGACTCCTCTTACCTCAGCTCTCCTGATGAATGTTATCTGACTCCTCTTACCTCAGCTCTCCTGATGAATGTTATCTGACTCCTCTTACCTCAGCTCTCCTGATGAATGTAATCTGACTCCTTTTACCTCAGCTCTCCTGATGAATGTAATCTGACTCCTCTTACCTCAGCTCTCCTGATGAATGTAATCTGACTCCTCTTACCTCAGCTCTCCTGATGAATGTAATCTGACTCCTCTTACTTCAGCTCTCCTGATGAATGTGATCTGACTCCTCTTACCTCAGCTCTCCTGATGAATGTGATCTGACTCCTCTTACCTCAGCTCTCCTGATGAATGTAATCTGACTCCTCTTAGCTCAGCTCTCCTGATGAATGTAATCTGACTCCTCTTACCTCAGCTCTCCTGATGAATGTGATCTGACTCCTCTTACCTCAGCTCTCCTGATGAATGTAATCTGACTTCTCTTACCTCAGCTCTCCTGATGAATGTGATCTGACTTCTCTTACCTCAGCTCTCCTGATGAATGTAATCTGACTCCTCTTACCTCAGCTCTCCTGATGAATGTGATCTGACTCCTCTTACCTCAGCTCTCCTGATGAATGTAATCTGACTCCGCTTACCTCAGCTCTCCTGATGAATGTGATCTGACTCCTCTTACCTCAGCTCTCCTGATGAATGTGATCTGACTCCTCTTACCTCAGCTCTCCTGATGAATGTGATCTGACTCCACTTACCTCAGCTCTCCTGATGAATGTAATCTGACTCCGCTTACCTCAGCTCTCCTGATGAATGTGATCTGACTCCTCTTACCTCAGATCTCCTGATGAATGTGATCTGACTCCTCTTACCTCAGCTCTCCTGATGAATGTGATCTGACTCCACTTACCTCAGCTCTCCTGATGAATGTAATCTGACTCCTCTTACCTCAGCTCTCCTGATGAATGTAATCTGACTCCTCTTACCTCAGCTCTCCTGATGAATGTGATCTGACTCCTCTTACCTCAGCTCTCCTGATGAATGTGATCTGACTCCACTTACCTCAGCTCTCCTGATGAATGTGATCTGACTCCTCTTACCTCAGCTCTCCTGATGAATGTGATCTGACTCCTCTTATCTCTGCTCTCCTGATGAATGTGATCTGACTCCTCTTACCTCAGCTCTCCTGATGAATGTGATCTGACTCCACTTACCTCAGCTCTCCTGATGAATGTAATCTGACTCCTCTTACCTCAGCTCTCCTGATGAATGTAATCTGACTCCTCTTACCTCAGCTCTCCTGATGAATGTGATCTGACTCCTCTTACCTCAGCTCTCCTGATGAATGTGATCTGACTCCACTTACCTCAGCTCTCCTGATGAATGTAATCTGACTCCTCTTACCTCAGCTCTCCTGATGAATGTAATCTGACTCCTCTTACCTCAGCTCTCCTGATGAATGTGATCTGACTCCTCTTACCTCAGCTCTCCTGATGAATGTGATCTGACTCCACTTACCTCAGCTCTCCTGATGAATGTGATCTGACTCCTCTTACCTCAGCTCTCCTGATGAATGTGATCTGACTCCTCTTATCTCTGCTCTCCTGATGAATGTGATCTGACTCCTCTTACCTCAGCTCTCCTGATGAATGTGATCTGACTCCACTTACCTCAGCTCTCCTGATGAATGTAATCTGACTCCTCTTACCTCAGCTCTCCTGATGAATGTAATCTGACTCCTCTTACCTCAGCTCTCCTGATGAATGTGATCTGACTCCTCTTACCTCAGCTCTCCTGATGAATGTGATCTGACTCCACTTACCTCAGCTCTCCTGATGAATGTAATCTGACTCCTCTTACCTCAGCTCTCCTGATGAATGTAGTCTGACTCCTGCTGCGTTTGTAGCGTGACTCTCGCTCGGCTCACTCACATTATATTCAACACACACTTTCAGTTTGTAATTGTAGTGTCTGTTCTCTAACTGAACTGATTTTATGAAGATGAGCGCGGTGGGAAAGTGATCTAGTAAACCAGTAGCGGTGGCTTTGGCCTCGTAGGGCAGCGAAGCAATGCATTCTGGGAGTTGTTGTCTTTTATCCCCATGAGGCAAAAATAAATTTTCTGTCTTTTCTTAGTCTAGAAGGCACCAAATTCAAAAATAATTAACTACATTAATGACCCAGTTTAAATACAGACTCCTCATCCCAGCACTGAAGTACCCTTTTAATTGTGAGGCTGTTCTACAGGGACAAGCAGTTTGATTTCCCAGAATGCTGTGGGCTTCACACCTGCTGTATGCCATAGGTCCAGCTCTGTTTGATGCGGTCTTTAGCCCAGACGTTGTGAGCGTTTTCCGCCAGTTTATCCACCAACAGCTCCTGGGCGGCGCTCAGTTTGACATCGGTCAGGTCCAGCGGTGTGGGCTTATATCCGTTAGACATCATGTAGCTGCAGAGAAAACGTCACACACACACACACATACACACACACACACACACACACACATACACACACACACTGGTCAAACGTTAGAAAAAAGATATATTGGTTGTAAAGATTAAAGGGTAATGCTATTAAAACATGTGCTTATCCTCACTAATATGCATTAATGGCTCATATGAACATAAGCAGATAATCTATGATCGCTGTGAATCTGCTACATGTAAGAGGCTGTCGTTATTCAGAGCTTTATGGGCTGGAAATAAGCATCTGTGGAAGCGCACCATCTGCGGCCATACATTACTTCACACTCACTTCTTCGGGAGTTTGAGCTTTTTCAGCTCCTCTTCAGCGTTGACTTTCACTTGGACCACATGACAACCCAAAGCCAGAAGAGTCCTGAAACACACACAGAAAACACAACACACCCAATAAAACCTGGACTGGGACATGTGAGAGGTTTTGCCATCAATCAAACAAGTGGTTGCCAGGGTGTTGCTAAGTTGTTGCTAAGTAGTTTCTCAAAGGTTCAAGTCAAAATAATGGTTGCCAGGGTGTTACTATGTGGTTTTGTACAGGTCCAAGTCAAAAAGGTGGTTCCCATGGTGTTGTATTGTGGTTTCTTGCAGGTACAAGTCAAACGGGTGGTTGCCAGGGCATTTCTAGGTGGTTTCTTACAGATCCAAGTCAAATGAGAGGTTGCCAAGGCATTGCTAAGTAGGTGCTAATTGGTTTATTAAAGGACCATGTCAGACGACTGGTTGCCAGGGAGTTGCTATGTGGTTTGTTGGAGGGTCCAAGTCAAACGAGTGGTTGTGGGGGCTTTGCTATGTGGTCCAAATCAAACTGATGGTTGCCGGTGTGTTGCTATGTGGTTGCTAGGTGGTTTTGTACAGGTCCAAGTCAAACAAGTGGTTGCCAGGGTGTTGCTAAGTGGTTGCTGGTTGTGAGGGTGTTTTGCTATAAGGTTGCTAGGTGGTTTCTTAAAGGTCCAAATCAAAGTAATGTTTGCCAGGGTATTGCTATGTGGTTTTGTACAGGTCAAAGTCAAACAAGTGGTTGCCAGGGTGTTGCTAAGTAGTTACTATGGGGTTTCTTAAAGGTCAAAGTCAAATGAGTAGTTGCCAAGGTGTTGCTATGTGGTTGGTAGTTGGTTTCTTAACGGTCAAAATCAAACTAATGGTTGCCAGGGTATTGCAATGTGGTTGCTAGGTGGTTTCTGTTATTTTTTTATTTTATTTTTTTAAAGGTCCAAGTCAAACGAGTGTTAGCAGGGTATTGCTATGTGGTTGTTAGGTGGTTTGTTACAGGTCCAAGAAAAATGTGTGGTTGATAGGTGCTTTCTTAAAGGTCCAAATCAAATGGGTGGTTGCTATTACAAGGGCGTTACAAAGTGGCTATTAGATGGTTTCTTACAGGTCAAAGTAAAAAAAAGTTGCTGCAATGGCATTGGTATGTGGTTTGTAGGTGGTTTCTTATTGGTCCAAATCAAACGAGTGGTTGCCAGGGCATTGCTAAGTAGTTGTTAGATGGTTTCTTACAGGTCCAAGTCAAAAAAGTAGTTGCCATGGCTTTGCTATGTGGTTTCTAGGTGGTTTCTTAAAGGTCCAAATCAAACAATGGTTCCCAGGGTGTTGCTAGGTGGATGCTAGGTGGTTTCTTATAGGTCCAAATAAAACGAGTAGTTGCCAGGGTGTTGCTAAGTAGTTTTTAGGTGGTTTCTTACAGGTCCAAGTCAAAAAAGTAGTTGCCATGGCATTGCTTTGTGGTTCCTGGGTGGTTATAGGTTGAAATCAAACAATGGTTCCCGGGGTGTTGCTAGGTGGTTTCTTATAGGTCCAAATCAAACGAGTGGTTGCCAGGGCGTTGCTACGTAGTTTTTAGGTGGTTTCTTACAAGTCCAAGTCAAAAAAGTAGTTGCCATGGCATTTCTATGTGGTTCCTAGGTGGTTTCTTAAAAGTCCAAATCAAACAATGGTTCTCAGGGTGTTGCTATGTGGTTGCTAGGTGGTTTCTTATAGGTCCAAATCAAACGAGTGGTTGCCAGGGCGTTGCTAAGTAGTTGTTAGGTGGTTTCTTACAGGTCCAAGTCAGACGAATACCTAATGAAGCACTCATTTGAGCACTAGTAGTAGTGGTGTTGTCGTAAACAGGACCTCTAACAATCCCTTTGTTCTGTGAGATTGTGCTGCACATAAGAGGAAACTGCCGTGTCAGCAGAGAGGAAATAACGCCGGGAGCAGTGTGTGTCATTACAGGTTAATGAAGGTTTGGCAAAACTCATATGAAGGTTAATGATGAAGTTATGCACACCCAACTCTCAAATCATTAATATACATAAAACTGAACTGAGAGCAGCAGTTACGATCGAGTGCACCCACACCACAGTAAGCTTCTAAACACACGTTCGGAGGGAATACACAGATTACACACTTCTTCAGGATGGGTTGGGGTTCTGTATCATTTCTCATGCTGTGTTTTTATGAAAGTGACATTTACTGTATTTGGAGAAAAATTAGGATACACACTCACACTTACACTCACTCACACACACTCACGCACACGCACACGCACACACACACACTCACTCTCTCACACACACGCAATTGCTCTCACTCACTCTCACACACTCACACACACACACACACTCACTCACACTCACACTCTCACTCTCACTCTATCACTCACACTCTCACTCTCACTCACACTCTCACTCTCACTCACACTCTCACTCTCACTCACACTCACACTCACACTCTCACTCTCACTCACACTCTCACTCACACTCTCACTCTCACTCACTCACACTCACACTCACACTCTCACTCACTGACTCACACTCTCACTCTCACTCTCACTCTCACTCTCACTCACTCTCACTCTCACACTCACACTATCACTCTCACTCTCACTCACACTATCACTCTCACATTAACACTCACACTCACACTCACACTCTCACTCTCACTCACACTCTCACTCACACTCTCACTCTCACTCACTCACACTCACACTCACACTCTCACTCACTGACTCACACTCTCACTCTCACTCTCACTCTCACTCTCACTCACTCTCACTCTCACACTCACACTATCACTCTCACTCTCACTCACACTATCACTCTCACATTAACACTCACACTCACACTCACACTCTCACGTACTTGCACACTCACATTAACACTCACTCACTCACTCACTCACTCTCTCACTCTCACTCTCACTCTCACTCACACTCACACTCTCACTCACACTCTCACTCACACTCTCACTCACACTCTCACTCTCACTCTCACTCTCACTCTCACTCTCACTCACAATCTCACTCACTGACTCACACTCTCACTCTCACTCACTCTCACACTCACACTCACACTCACACTCACACTCACACTATCACTCTCACTCACACTATCACTCACACTCACACTCACACTCACACTCACACTCACACTCACACTCACACTCACACTCACACTCACACTCACACTCACACTCTCACTCTCACTCTCACTCTCACTCACACTCTCACTCACACTCACACTCACACACTCTCACTCACACTATCACTCTCACTCACACTATCACTCTCACATTAACACTCACACTCACACTCTCACGTACTTGCACACTCACATTAACACTCACTCACTCACTCACTCACTCACTCACTCACTCACTCACTCACTCAAATTAATACTCACACTCGCGCGCGCACACACACACACACACACTCACACTCGCACTCGCGCTCACGCTCGCACTCACATGCACTCGCTCACACTCCCTCTCTCACACATACACACACACACTCACACTCTCACTCTCTCTTACACACACACTCACATTAACACTCACACTCACACTTAGCCTCACACTCTCTCTCACACTCAGCCTCACACTCTCACATTAACACTCACACTCTCACGCACTCGCACACTCAGAACACTCACACTCATGCACTCGCACTCTCAAATTAACACTCACACACTCACATTAACACTTACACACACACTCGCACTCACGCTTGCACACTCACATTAACACTCGCACTCGCACACTCACACACACACACACACTTGCTGGTCTTACTTCAGTGTTTCTGTGGACATCTGTAAGTTGTAGTTCCTCTCGGTTTCTGGCAGTTTGGAGAAATCCACGAGACACGGATGCTGACGCTTGTTATCTTCTCTGATCTGAGGAACGAACACACACAGATCAGCACAACACACACACATGGCAGGAGAGAGAACAACACACGTGATGAGCGTAAGAAAACACACACACACACACACGTACATCTGGATGAACGGAGCCACAGGAGACCGGACGCTTACTGGAGATCATCATGACAGAATGATCACACACCAGAAGCGTTGTGGGAATGTCATGGATGCTGCAAGTTTTTGGGAGGTTTTATAGAGTTGATGAGCTCTTTCATCAAACACACACACACATGCTACACGTCTCCATAGACACACACATGCATGTATAATCAGCAATATTATGGCTTGAACTGCACTGACACTATCAGACAAGAGGAGAAGTTGAGCTGATCTGAACTGAATAATGATCTGCTGCTGACATTGAGTTTGTGCCATAATTGATGCATTTTACAACATTAACATGGTAGTTGTCCTGTTTATTACTACGTTTTGAAACAATCTGCATTGTGTAAAGTGCTATAAAAATAAATGTGGGTCTGAGACAAAAAGCTTTCTAGTTTATTTGACAGGGAACCAAAGAGAAAAATCTTTATAAACTGACGTTGCATTAAAAAAACTAAAAGGTTTGGGTTGCACCACACGGTACAGTTCAACTGTTATCCTGCCGTCTTATATTAGATCAAACCCATTACAAAAGCGCATTCAGGTGATACAGGTGTACAGTTTCTTGCAGAACAAATCAATAAAGGAGTCAATAATAATTCTAGCTGTTATTAAACGTACAGCCCAGTAACTGCAAAATGCCAGAGATCCTGATCAAATGAAAGGATGCAAACAACTGTGAAACTAACACGCGTAAAGAAACGAGCAGGACCAAACCACAGGAATGGTGTGTGTGTGTGTGTGTGTGTGTGTGTGTGTGTGTGTGTGTGTGTGTGTGTGTGTGTGTGTGTGAGTGTGTGTGTGTGTGTGTGTGTGGTTTGGTTGAAACACGCCCCATATTTACAGCTCAATGGAGCATCAGACTCATATTCTGACTAGAGCTGAGTAAGACCACGTCAGGCTAGTGTAAATGTGTATTTGTGAAGTAAATGTGTGATGGTTTGTCTGGATCAGACTCTATTCCTCTGGGATCATCAGAGACTCTGAAGCTCTTCCTCATTGATTTGGACCTTCAGCTGTTGGTTCCCAATGAAGTCCATTATGAGGAGAAAAATCCTGGAATGTTTTCCTCAAAAAATGTAATTTCCACTGGGATGAGATGGGGCGAGGAAACGATCAGGATGTCACGATCATTCCCGACATAACTGTAACACTTTGAGATTTGTTCCAAATGTAAAGTGAAATACAAATAAAATGTATTATTATTATTATTATTTAACATATCTTGAAAGATAAACCAATGGAAGCTGATCTGGGATGGGATGGGAAGATGAGCAGAGCTTGGATCGCATCAGATCGGCAGGTCTTGATTTATCAGCTGAAACCGCGCTGGAAGATTTAAAGCAGAACTAAAGCTCCATCTGTGTGAATATAATCACCAGGGTCAGCGGCCGCTAACGAGCGCTCATTAACACACACATTAAACTCTGACCGTCCAGCTCATGCCAAAAACTTCCCTTACAGTAAAACAGACGAGGAATGAGAGATGACGGAGAACACATCTGTGTGTCTTAAAGGGCCCAAAGCGTTTCTAGACACATCAGTGACTCTACATGAAAGGGATAGTTCAGCCAAAACTGAGCCTGTGGTGTTTATCTGGTGACCCCAGGGCATCAACATGTAGGTGTGTGTGTTTC
>NC_090181.1:1272916-1287916 GCF_024679245.1 Pseudorasbora parva
ATTAGATATTTTTACTGGAAAACAGATACAAATTCAAAACAGTCTAAAAGATATTTACCTGAGAAGCACGATGACTTCTTTTCAAATGTAACAAAATAAAGTCATTTTGTGCTTAAATTAAATCCAAAAATATCCTTGCTTGTCCTTTTGAAAGCTAGTGTTCTGAGCTCATTGGCAGATATTTATATTGAATTATTAAGCATAAACTTATTTGGATCCATTTCTCAGAAAATAAGACATTCTTTTAGATACATTGTGGGAACCAGCCAGCGGTTTATAAATCATACAGGATGAGTTTTTTTGAGAAAGTAAAAATGCAGAATGTTTCCTGTGATGGGTAGGTTTAGGGGCTGTTTGCGTGTGTGTGTGTGTGTGTGTGTGTGTGTGTGTGTGTGTGTGTGTGTGTGTGTGTGTGTGTGTGTGTAGGGGGACAGAAAATACGATTTGTACAGTATAAAAACCATTACGTCTATGGAGAGTCCCCACAAAGATAGGGGACCAGACATGTGTGTGTGTGTGTGTGTGTGTGTGTGTGTGTGTGTGTGTGTGTGTGTGTGTGTGTGTGTGTGTGTGTGTGTGTGTGTGTGTGTGTGTGTGTGTGTGTGTGTGTGTGTGTGTTCGGCTCACCTCCTGATGTGATTTTGATACAGTTATATGAGATTAAAGCAAAAGAAATCAATTAAGCTGAGTGTGAGATGATTAATAGAGTGTGTGACTCCTCAGATTGGCTGAACCGTGTGTTTGTGTGTGTTCAGCTCACCTCCTGTTTGAAGAGGTTCTGCCGGTTCTTCAGGGACCGCAGTTTGATCTGTTTCTTCTCGTGCTCCAGCTCGGCATCAGGCAGTCTGAAGTACACGATCAGATCGTTGAGCGTCTGGAGGACCTCCTCGATGGGCAAGAACACACACACACGATTCTTGGCACTCAAACCATCCAGCTCTCTGTCGAAACAACACCAGACACGTCAGACTGTCCAATACAGTGCATGAACACAACATACCTTATCAGGTTGGCAGAATAATAATTCTCCACTGTGTGTTAATAGGCCAGAGGAGAACTGAGTCTGGTTTCTCCAGAGGCTTATTTTTCTCCATCATGCATGTTTGGTGTGTGGTGTTTATACTGTAATGTGTTGTGTGCGGTTTTCATACTGTAATGTGTGGTGTGTGGTGTTTATACTGTAATGTGTGGTGTGTGGTGTTCATACTGTAATGTGTGGTGTGTGGTGTTCATACTGTAATGTGTCGTGTGTGGTGTTCATACTGTAATGTGTGGTGTGTGGTGTTCATACTGTAATGTGTCGTGTGTGGTGTTCATACTGTAATGTGTGGTGTGTGGTGTTCATACTGTAATGTGTCGTGTGTGGTGTTCATACTGTAATGTGTGGTGTGTGGTGTTCATACTGTAATGTGTCGTGTGTGGTGTTCATACTGTAATGTGTGGTGTGTGGTGTTTATACTGTAATGTGTGGTGTGGTGTTTATACTGTAATGTGTGGTGTGTGGTGTTTATACTGTAATGTGTGGTGTGTGGTGTTCATACTGTAATGTGTCGTGTGCGGTGTTCATACTGTAATGTGTGGTGTGCGGTGTTTATACTGTAATGTGTGGTGTGTGGTGTTTATACTGTAATGTGTGGTGTGCGGTGTTTATACTGTAATGTGTGGTGTGTGGTGTTTATACTGTAATGTGTGGTGTGTGGTGTTTATACTGTAACGTGTGGTGTGGTGTTTATACTGTAACGTGTGGTGTGTGGTGTTTATACTGTAATGTGTGGTGTGTGGTGTTCATACTGTAATGTGTGGTGTGGTGTTTATACTGTAATGTGTGGTGTGTGGTGTTTATACTGTAATCTGTGGTGTGTGTGGTGTTTATACTGTAATGTGTGGTGTGCGGTGTTCATACTGTAATGTTTGGTGTGTGGTGTTCATACTGTAATGTTTGGTGTGTGTTGTTCATACTGTAATGTGTGGTGTGTGGTCTTCATACTGTAATGTGTGGTGTGTGATGTTTATACTGTAATGTGTGGTGTGTGGTGTTTATACTGTAATGTGTGGTGTGTGGTGTTTATACTGTAATGTGTGGTGTGTGGTGTTTATACTTTAATGTGTTGTGTGCGCTGTTTACACTGTAATGTGTGGTGTGCGGTGTTCATACTGTAATGTGTGGTGTTCATACTGTAATGTGTGGTGTTCATACTGTAATGTGTGGTGTTCATACTGTAATGTGTGGTGTGTGGTGTTTATACTGTAATGTGTGGTGTGTGGTGTTTATACTGCAATGTGTGGTGTGTGGTGTTTATACTGCAATGTGTGGTGTGGTGTTTATACTGCAATGTGTGGTTTGTGGTGTTTATACTGTAATGTGTTGTGTGCGGTGTTTATACTGTAATGTGTGGTGTGCGGTGTTCATACTGTAATGTGTGGTGTGTGGTGTTTATACTGTAATGTGTGGTGTGTGGTGTTTATACTGCAATGTGTGGTGTTCATACTGTAATGTGTGGTGTTCATACTGTAATGTGTGGTGTTCATACTGTAATGTGTGGTGTTCATACTGTAATGTGTGGTGTGTGGTGTTTATACTGTAATGTGTGGTGTGTGGTGTTTATACTGCAATGTGTGGTGTGGTGTTTATACTGCAATGTGTGGTTTGTGGTGTTTATACTGTAATGTGTTGTGTGCGGTGTTTATACTGTAATGTGTGGTGTGCGGTGTTCATACTGTAATGTGTGGTGTGTGGTGTTTATACTGTAATGTGTGGTGTGTGGTGTTTATACTGCAATGTGTGGTGTGGTGTTTATACTGCAATGTGTGGTGTGGTGTTTATACTGTAATGTGTGGTGTGTGGTGTTTATACTGTAATGTGTGGTGTGGTGTTTATACTGTAATGTGTGGTGTGTGTTGTTTATACTGTAATGTGTGGTGTGTGGTGTTTATACTGTAATGTGTGGTGTGCGGTGTTCATACTGTAGTGTGTGGTGTTCATACTGTAATGTGTGGTGTGTGGTGTTTATACTGTAATGTGTGGTGTGTGGTGTTTATACTGCAATGTGTGGTGTGGTGTTTATACTGCAATGTGTGGTGTGTGGTGTTTATACTGTAATGTGTGGTGTGTGGTGTTTATACTGCAATGTGTGGTGTGGTGTTTATACTGTAATGTGTGGTGTGTGGTGTTTATACTGTAATGTGTGGTGTGGTGTTTATACTGTAATGTGTGGTGTGTGTTGTTTATACTGTAATGTGTAATGTGTGGTGTTCATACTGTAATGTGTGGTGTGTGGTGTTTATACTGTAATGTGTGGTGTGTGGTCTTTATACTGCAATGTGTGGTGTGGTGTTTATACTGCAATGTGTGGTGTGGTGTTTACACTGTAATGTGTGGTGTGTGGTGTTTATACTGTAATGTGTGGTGTGGTGTTTATACTGTAATGTGTGGTGTGTGTTGTTTATACTGTAATGTGTGGTGTGGTGTTTATACTGTAATGTGTTGTGTGCGGTGTTTATACTGTAATGTGTGGTGTGCGGTGTTCATACTGTAATGTGTGGTGTTCATACTGTAATGTGTGGTGTGTGTGGTGTTTATACTGTAATGTGTGGTGTGTGGTGTTTATACTGTAATGTGTGGTGTGTAGTGTTTATACTGTAATGTGTGGTGTGTAGTGTTTATACTGTAATGTGTGGTGTGTGGTGTTTATACTGTAATGTGTGGTGTGGTGTTTATACTGTAATGTGTGGTGTGTGGTGTTCATACTGTAATGTGTGGTGTGGTGTTTATACTGTAATGTGTGGTGTGTGGTGTTCATACTGTAATGTGTGGTGTGTGGTGTTTATACGGTAATGTGTGGTGTGTGGTGTTCATACTGTAATGTGTGGTGTGTGGTGTTCATACTGTAATGTGTGGTGTGGTGTTTATACTGTAATGTGTGGTGTGTGGTGTTCATACTGTAATGTGTGGTGTGTGGTGTTCATACTGTAATGTGTGGTGTGGTGTTTATACTGTAATGTGTGGTGTGTGGTGTTCATACTGTAATGTGTGGTGTTTATACTGTGATGTGTGGTGTGGTTTTTATACTGTAATGTGTGGTGTGTGGTGTTCATACTGTAATGTGTGGTGTGGTGTTTATAATGTAATGTGTGGTGTGTGGTGTTCATACTGTAATGTGTGTGGTGTGTGTGTGTGTGTGTGGTGTTTATTCTGTAATGTGTGGTGTGTGGTGTTTATACTGTAATGTGTGGTGTTTATAATGTAATGTGTGTTGTGTGGTGTTTATACTGTAATGTGTGGTGTGTGGTGTTTATACTGTAATGTGTGGTGTGTGGTGTTCATACTGTAATGTGTGGTGTGGTGTTTATAATGTAATGTGTGGTGTGTGGTGTTCATACTGTAATGTGTGTGGTGTGTGTGTGTGTGGTGTTTATTCTGTAATGTGTGGTGTGTGGTGTTTATACTGTAATGTGTGGTGTGTGGTGTTTATAATGTAATGTGTGTTGTGTGGTGTTTATACTGTAATGTGTGGTGTGTGGTGTTTATAATGTAATGTGTGGTGTGTGGTGTTCATACTGTAATGTGTGGTGTGGTGTTTATAATGTAATGTGTGGTGTGTGGTGTTCATACTGTAATGTGTCGTGTGTGGTGTTTATAATGTAATGTGTGGTGTGTGGTGTTCATACTGTAATGTGTGGTGTGTGGTGTTCATACTGTAATGTGTGGTGTGGTGTTTATACTGTAATGTGTGGTGTGTGGTGTTCATACTGTAATGTGTGGTGTGTGGTGTTCATAATGTAATGTGTGGTGTTTATACTGTAATGTGTGGTGTGGTGTTTATACTGTAATGTGTGGTGTGGTGTTTATACTGTAATGTGTGGTGTGTGGTGTTCATACTGTAATGTGTGGTGTGGTGTTTATAATGTAATGTGTGGTGTGTGGTGTTTATACTGTAATGTGTGGTGTGTGGTGTTCATACTGTAATGTGTGGTGTGGTGTGGTGTTTATAATGTAATGTGTGGTGTGTGGTGTTCATACTGTAATGTGTCGTGTGTGGTGTTTATAATGTAATGTGTGGTGTGTGGTGTTCATACTGTAATGTGTGGTGTGGTGTTTATACTGTAATGTGTGGTGTGTGGTGTTCATACTGTAATGTGTGGTGTGGTGTTCATACTGTAATGTGTGGTGTGGTGTTTATAATGTAATGTGTGGTGTGTGGTGTTCATACTGTAATGTGTGGTGTGTGGTGTTCATACTGTAATGTGTGGTGTGTGGTGTTTATACTGTAATGTGTGGTGTGGTGTTTATACTGTAATGTGTGGTGTGTGGTGTTTATACTGTAATGTGTGGTGTGTGGTGTTCATACTGTAATGTGTGGTGTGGTGTTTATAATGTAATGTGTGGTGTGTGGTGTTCATACTGTAATGTGTGGTGTGGTGTTTATAATGTAATGTGTGGTGTGTGGTGTTCATACTGTAATGTGTGTGGTGTGTGTGTGTGTGTGTGTGTGTGTGTGGTGTTTATTCTGTAATGTGTGGTGTGTGGTGTTTATACTGTAATGTGTGGTGTGGTGTTTATACTGTAATGTGTGGTGTGGTGTTTATACTGTAATGTGTGGTGTGGTGTTTATAATGTAATGTGTGGTGTGTGGTGTTTATAATGTAATGTGTGGTGTGTGGTGTTCATACTGTAATGTGTGGTGTGGTGTTTATAATGTAATGTGTGGTGTGTGGTGTTCATACTGTAATGTGTGGTGTGTGTGTGTGTGTGTGTGTGGTGTTTATACTGTAATGTGTGGTGTGTGGTGTTTATACTGTAATGTGTGGTGTTTATACTGTAATGTGTGGTGTGTGTGTGGTGTTTATACTGTAATGTGTGGTGTGTGTGTGGTGTTTATACTGTAATGTGTGGTGTGTGTGTGTGGTGTTTATACTGTAATGTGTGGTGTGTGTGGTGTTTATACTGTAATGTGTGGTGTGTGGTGTTCATACTGTAATGTGTGGTGTGTGGTGTTCATACTGTAATGTGTGGTGTGGTGTTTATACTGTAATGTGTGGTGTGTGGTGTTTATACTGTAATGTGTGGTGTGTGGTGTTTATACTGTAATGTGTGGTGTTTATACTGTAATGTGTGGTGTGTGTGTGTGGTGTTTATACTGTAATGTGTGGTGTGTGGTGTTTATACTGTAATGTGTGGTGTGTGTGTGTGGTGTTTATACTGTAATGTGTGGTGTGTGGTGTTTATACTGTAATGTGTGGTGTGTGTGTGTGGTGTTTATACTGTAATGTGTGGTGTGTGGTGTTTATACTGTAATGTGTGGTGTTTGGTGTTTATACTGTAATGTGTGGTGTGTGGTGTTTATACTGTAATGTGTGGTGTGTGGTGTTTATACTGTAATGTGTGGCGTGTGTGTGTGGTGTTTATACTGTAATGTGTGGTGTGTGGTGTTTATACTGTAATGTGTGGTGTGTGGTGTTTATACTGTAATGTGTGGTGTGTGTGTGGTGTTTATACTGTAATGTGTGGTGTGTGGTGTTTATACTGTAATGTGTGGTGTGTGTGTGTGGTGTTTATACTGTAATGTGTGGTGTGTGGTGTTTATACTGTAATGTGTGGTGTTTATACTGTAATATGTTGTGTGCGGTTTTTAGAACAAGCAGGAAAACCTGCAAAAACAACAAGACCATAAAACATCCATTCACATAAGAAGAAAATCCCCAGTAAGATTGCAGACTATCTCAAACCCACACCGCATGAGGTCGTGAAATGTGTCTGTGACAGTAACAAGCTTCCCACTAATCCCATTCTGAGCCAAAACACTCTCGCTTATGTAACATTATGAAACATATTTTCTGCAAACGGCCTGGGCGAAGGTGCCATCGGGAGCTCACAGTCAAGATGCATGTGTGCTGAAAATAGAGTGTGTGTGTGTGTGTGTGTGTGTGTGTGTGTGTGTGTGTGTGTGTGTGTGTGTGTGTGGTGTACACCATCTGGCAGTAAGTCGAGCGAGACGCTTCCTTTCGTGAGGTGTCAAAGGTTGTGTGTGTGTGTAGGCTTGTTTTTGTGACATACGAGGACACATAATGCCATGGGTATGAAACAGGTATTACAGGAGAGGGTGAAATATGAGGACATTACCCATGTCCCCACTTTACAAAAGGCTTATATATCACACAGGAGTTTTTTTTGTTGAGAAAGCAAAAATGCAGAATGTTTCCTGTGATGGGTAGGTTTAGGGGCTGTGTGTGTGTGTGTGTGTGTGTGTGTGTGTGTGTGTGTGTGTGTGTGTGTGTGTGTGTGTGTGTGTGTGTGTGTGTGTGTATGTGTGTGTGTGTGTGTGTGTGTCTAATACCTGATGAAGCAGCTGAAGAGGCGCGTGGTGTTGCGGATGATTCGGGCCGCTCTCGACTCCTCGTGCTGACAGCGCTGAAGCGTCAGACCGTCGTCCATGTGGCCTTCTGAGTGAAGACAGGCCTGAACCACAGAGAAGCGGAAAATAATCATTCAATATTCCACTCAGTTAATATGAGCTCTTACACTACATGATCATAATAACAGAAGAACTAGAGTGTTGTTGGCGCTGTCTGACTGAAGTCAACCTTTACATTTTAATTCAGCATTCGAGGCCGAATAAGAAAAAGTGATAAAATAATAATAAAAATAATAATCATTCAAATAAAATATATCTTAAAAAGAAAAAGAAAATAAGTATTTAAAAAATTACTTCAGCTAAAACTATATAGACACATAAAAATAAAATAATGTTAACTTAAATATTAAAAAATATTTTTTTAAACTATTTATTTTCAGGTTGTTTCCAAGGCAATATTTCTCATTTTCCTCATTTAACTTGATGTACTAAAACTACAATAAAATAAGTAAAAACTATGCATATTTATATATATTTTTAACTAAAACCGTAAAAAAAACATTTCCGTTAAAATAAACAAGAATTATTTATTATTTTAGCTAGATGCCAACATTTCTATTTTCATTTAGTTTAACTTAGTTAACTCAAATAAAATAAATGTTAAAAGAAAAGAAAATATAAAAAATGATCAAAAAAGATAAGAAAATATTAAATAAAATTATTTTCACATTTTTATTCAGTTTAACTTGATATACTAAAATAAATAAAATAAAAAATAGACATATTGAAAAGTGAAAAATGTAATTCCTGAAATAAAATGTTAGCTAAAAATTATTTTAATATTCACACTTTTATATACACACATCTTTAAAAAAAAAGCTACAAATAATAAGTTAACAAACAACATACAACATTTAAAAAAATAAAATATTTAAAAATATCATATTTTACTTCTTTATTAATTTAGTTTAGCATGATATATTAAAATAACTAAAACTGAAGTCAGCTTTTGGATTAAAAAAGTCAACAAAATAAATACAATTTAAGGATTAAAATAAAACTAGAAAATATTAATAAAAATATAATAGCATCTCAATGTTACTAAAACAACAGACGCCTTTGCTTATTCAGAGGCCCGTTACAAAATGTAAAATTTAAGTAATCTAATATTAACTTATTGAACTGTTGTATAAAATCAATATTTCCATAAAATGTAGAAATGTGCCGATATTGGGCAAAAACGCACTTTTTGCTTTTGTGTATTATTTACAGATATTAAAAACTCACACGGACAAATTTTTTTAAACCATGTATTCAATTTTTGTGTATTTTTATCAACTTTGGGTGTCATTTTTAGGTAATCTCTGCTGGTTTGTGTGTGTGACGTGATGGACGGGCTATTCTGTTATGGGTCATGCATCATTAAATCTGGACTAGAATAATCTCACCCGTCTCTTGAGCGGCCCGAGTCGAGCCGACTTTACATCAGGCGCCTGATAGGACAGCCACAGTCCAGTCGCCACATGCATCACGAAACACAGAGAGTCTCCATATTTGATCTCCGCCACGCCCATGCCCTCAATGTCCCGCTTCGGACTGCACTCCAGCTTATCCTGCGCAGACACACACACACACACACTGGATATACACATGAACACACACTTATGTTCATTTAACTGCAAAAAATGCTTTGCTTACTTTGTATTTCTATCTTGTTTCTAGTAAAAATATCTAAACATTCTTACATTAAGAAACATTTTCTAGACTAGTAAAAATCATTGTCTTGTTTTGGGAAAAAATAACTTAAAATTAAGAGAGTTTATGCTTAAAATAAGATAAATAATCTGCCAATGGGGTGAGAAAAATAATCTTGTTTTCTGTTTGAATTAAGATTATTTTTCTCACCCCATTGGCAGATTATTTATCTTATTTAAAACAAAAACTCTCTTAATTTTAAGTTATTTTTCCCCAAAACAAGACAATTACTTTTGCTTGTCTATTAAATACCTGTTGTTATAAGAATATTTCGATGTTTGGACTAGAAACAAGGCAATAATACTAAGTAAGAAAAACATTTTTTTTCTGTGTTGAGTTAAATATGATGAGTGAAAACTGGGTTTGATAGCAAGTTTGACAAAAAAGGTTTGAGTAGGTGGAAATCTGTGGAAAGGTATGATGAGTTAAAATGGGTTTAACCAAGAAGGTTCTTGAGGGAAAAAAAATCAGGGAATAGTGACTGAAATAGATTTTATGAACAGGTTTGAGAAAGAAATGAATGAGAGCTGATCTAATTAAGATGGGACATGTATGTAGACTGTGAAATGAAGGATGGTTTATTTTTATTTTAGACCATTATTGTGTATTTAAAACTGTTTTAACTATCCTTGTTTTTAATCTTTAATTCTTACACATGGTAATCTTATTTCGCATGCTATCACTATTTTAATGAATTTCTATGTAAAGCACTTTAAATTGCCATTGGGTATAAAATCTGCTATACAAATAAACTCGGCTTGCCTTAAATGAGCGGACTGGACATCTGAGCACATTTCAGCAGAAATCATGAGTGTTTTCAGCTCATCAATCATGGGATTGTTTGAGTTTGACCTGAACACATGATGGCAGATCAAACTAATCTCTGAACTAACATTACCGCACATCCAGAGGCAGCGCTGATGAGTCGTAATTAAGGATCGTTTCCCTGCCGGAGCGTCAGGAATAAAATCACAGCATAAGTGGATGACAAACGACACACAATAAAAGAGATGGTTCTTCTGTAATAAAGCTCTGAGTATTGACCCTTTGAGAGCTGGAATCATTATCTGTCTCACTTACAGATATAACCATAATAACTGTCTGATATTAAAGGCCTCTCTGAAAGACGACTGATTAATAATGTGATTAATAATGTGATGAATGAGAAGATTTCTAATGTTGAAAGACTCTCTTTTGCTGCTTTTGTGTGATCAGAGATGGGGCCTTCTGCTCTTTAGCCCCCAGTCTGTGGAATGCTCTCCCTGACAGACTGTAAATGCTTTTAAGTGTGGTCTTAAACCCCACCTTTTTAGCAGAGCTTTTAATTGATTAGTTACTTCTTAATTTTTCAGTTTGATTTACTTTATTTTATTTACTTATTTATTTATTTGTTTGTCAGCAGAGCCTCACCCTTGTTCGTCCGTGTTTTCAACGTCGGGTTTGTCATGCCCCTCTCCTCGACAAAACCCGGACGGCCCATTTTGAGTCCGTCTCGAATCTAGTGTTGTCAAAAATACAGACCGCGATACCAAATCGGTACTGAAATGTTAAAAATGTGAGCACTGTTGAGCTGAATCATAAACACCTCTGACTGGCCATTGTGCTCACACGCTCATCAAATATGTCTGTGATTGGCTACTACGATCAGCGCTTCACAAACATGTTGTAAAAATACATCAATGACGCTTTTCACTGAGCGCTTGCACAGATACACACAGTGTTTAAATGCTGGTGTCTATCAGCCTAATGGTCCATTTCTCGGCAGGTCGTTCCTGGAAGCCTCTGGCCCCACCCGCAGCGCACCTCTTTTTACAAGCTTTCCGGCACGCCATTCCCTGGGTCCGGTTCTCAGGTTCGAGTTTTGACGTCCAGTTTCGCCCTCTCCCTGACAAAAGCCTGACGGGTCGTTTTGAGTCCGTCTCGCTGCACCGTCGGCTTGGAGCTTTTCCCGAGTTCGGCTTTGGGACTCTGTCCGACTCTCTTTATGGAGCCGCTCATATGAATGTGTGTGTTTGAGTGAATGCAGAGTGTATGTTTTGTTTGTGTGATTACCTTGGAGGCTCTGAAGCAGAAGGCCGTGGCATTGGTGTCTGACCTTTCCCTGTCCTGCAGAACCAGGCCTCGGTCATCGGTCAGCGCCAGATAGTGACCGGTGGTCAGGTGACGCAGGCGGAACGGCTGACCCCATCGGATGTGGCTGCCGCACCAGCTGAACACACACGGAGATCACGGGTTTGTACAGTCAGCATTTTAGTGTTTCACACACAGGTCAGTCATTTACGTGTGACGACTGCATTCGAGAGCTTCATTAACTCTTGAAAAATGCAGGTAGTGTCTGTTTTTATGAGCAGTTAAAGCTGTTTGAGCCTTGACTCACAGCAAACAAGAACAAACCCATAATAAACCAACATAAATATAAATGCTTTATATTGAAAACAAGACCAAAATATCACAACCTGCCCACTTTAATAACTCCACAAACTAAACTTGAATAACTTCACAAGCCCATAAACACTTATAATAAGTGGACATGGTAACAAAAGGGCTTTTAACTGAGACGATCTCAATGGGTTTGAAGACATACACACACACAAACACGTTGTGTTTTTGAGAATTATGGGGACTTTCCATAGGCGTAATAGATTTTACACTGTGCAAACTGTACATTCTATCCCCCTACACTGCCCCTGCACCTACATATCACACACACACACACACACACACACACACAATCAGACAAACACTCTCGCTCTCTCTCATACACACACACACACACACACACACACACACACACACACACACACACAATCAGACAAATACTCTTGCTCTCTCTCATACACACACACACACCCACAGACACACACTCATGCAAACACCCTATCATACACACACACACACACGCACACATACACATACAAACTCTCACTCTCACACACTTAGACAAACACTCTCTCTCTCACACACACACACACTTATACAAACACTCTCGCTCTCTCATACATAAACACACACAGACACACACACAGTAGGTTTTTGTGAATTGTGGGGACTTTCCATAGGTTTAATTGATTTTGCATTGTACAAACAGTACATTCTATCTCCCCACACTGCCCCTGCCCCTAAACCTACCCATCACAGGAAACATACTAAATTTTTACTAGTGGTGGGCCATTATCTGTGTTACCGTGCTGCATTAACGTGAGACTCTTATCGGGCAGTAAAAAAAATTATGTGGTTAATCTATTTTAAAAGTTGGGTTGGGAGCTGGGTCTATACCAGCAGAGCCGTCTGACGTGAGCTGGGGTGCCGTGTAAAAGGTGCACTTGCACCGCGGTTCATCTCACATCTGATGATGCATCTTTAATATAGGTTGTAACTTGAAAATAATGCTTTATGTTTGTATCTGTCGATGGATACACGTGCTGGCTTCCCAGTGATACATTACAACAGCGATTAATAAAAGAAAAACGTGGGCAAAACGGCCTCTCTTTGTAAATTGTTCAATGCATGTGAGTGCTGCCGTATGTCTGAATTTGACCAGTCATTTCAACATCCTCACCCGCGTGTAGAGCCAGAAGAAGCGAATGAGAACTTGCGCACGCTGAGAGAAGATCTGTATCTGTGCACTCGTCTCAAAGAACGCAAAATTCTCACAGCGTGCAAATATTGAATCATCTTTCAAGTCTTGCACTTGAACAAACTCACACAAAAAGTATGTCAACGTGTCCATATTGATGAGTATCCAAACAGACATAGTCTGTATCTGCTTTAAGTGAACAGTATAGAGTCGAGAAAAACGACACACATCCCTACATTGGGTCTTAAAGGGGCAGTAGCCTTTACTGCTGTCTGTCAAACAAAAGATCACTCACTGCTCTTGATTGAATAGCTCGTGTAAGTTTAAAAAGGATTAATCTTTCATTTAAACAGTAAAATATGCAATTATTTTACATTTGATTACTTTATTCAATTTATCTACCTAAAACCGAATGTTAGGCCTACCTAAAAAACCTGAAAAGCATAGTTTATTTTATTAGTATCTTTGCTCAATTGTATTTATTTGTGTGCTGCTTTTATTTAAGTTATTTGTTCATATTTTCTTTATTTTTATTTGACAGTAGTCCTTTTTTCCCTGAACATATAAAAACAGAACTGTACCGAAACTGTAAACCTACAACCGTGATATAAACCGAACCATGAGCAATCTGTACCGTTAACTTACACCCCTAACGTAATGTATGTGAGAGGGTAGCACACACATTCTGAAAGCCTTCGGCAGAATTCAGATGAGCCATTTTAATCTAGATTTAAAAAAAATATCTATGCCCAACTCTAATTTTTACATTTTCAAAAAAACTATTTAGTATGCTAATGAAACCATTTACATTGTGGGGACCGCTGGCTTGTGTTCTCAGGTTTATATTACATTATGGGGACATTTGGTCCACACAATGTAATTTAAACAAGTACACACACATACACACACACACACACACACACACACACCTGATCCGTAACGGCTCCAGCCTCCAGAGAGATCGGGCCTTTGCTCCAGCTTTACCCGTCTCATAGTTCACCAATCTGAAAAACACCAGTGAAGACACATTTACATCAGGCTAGGAAAGGAATGAGGGCAAAAATACCTGCAAAATGAACAAAAATGACCCCAAAAATGATCAATAAAAATGTGAATATGAATAAAAGTGTTGATTGGGGCAATCGTGTGCATCAGTTTATTGCAGTTTTCTCGTTTTCTGTAAATAACCAATGAAGTCTTGATTTCTATTGTAAGAAGCAATAAATAAACGGTTCTTAGCTTGTTTTCTCAAAAAAGTGTTTTTATGTACTCATTTAATCAGCATTAACACTATTACAGTATCAAGAGCAATGATTTTTGAAATATTGCAGCTCTAACCTGCAATGAATTCCTGTTTATTAATTTCTTTATGCTTTTGAGTCTCTTATGCTCACCAAGGCTGCATTTTTTAAAATCAAAACTACAGTCAAAATTATGAAATATTATTCTAATGTAAATCATCCGTTTTCTATGTGCCTCTGGTATGCAGGACATACGATTGCCAAAAGTTTTGTGACGCCTGCATTTACATGCACATTTGTGAGGTCAGGCACTGATGTTGGACGAGAAGGCCTGGTTCTCAGTCTCCGCTCTAATTCATCCCAAAGCAGGCCGAGAGCTGGAGTTATACACCTGTGGCCGTGAAGGGATTGAACACCTGAACTCAGTGATTTGGAGGAGTGGCCCAATACTTCTGAAATTCTAAAGTACACATACAATGGACACAGTATCATATTGAGGTCACAGGAGAGGATTATGAAGCAATTACATGATAATTTAGGAGTCTCACTTCTCCCAAGGTTTATTTTTCTCCATCATGCCCTGATGGAGTTTCGGTTCCTTTGGTCGCCTTTGGCTTGCCTTGCTCAGTTGGGGACACTAACATTATGATCAAAGTTATTCAACTAAATATACAAATAAAATTAATTAATGAGGTCTTAATAAATTCTATAAACTATAATACTGATCTGCCAACATTGTCTCTCTCTGATAAATTAAAATAAGCTGATAACATCACTGTTTACTCCAGAACGACTGTACAGCCAAATCTAATTCTGCTGCAGTATTGTCCTGTTTGACACTGTGAAGCTGCTCTGACACAATCGGCATTATAAAAGCGCTGTATAAAGAAAGTTGATTGATTGATTGGTTTATTGATTGATTGATTGATTGATTGATTGATTGATTGATTGATAATGACAGCATGGCGAATGTAGTTGCATTCATACTATATAGAACATACTTTCAAAATAATAGTACTAATTCAAAATAAAAGCATTTGCGATTTGATTTCGGCCGCAGGTTAAATCCTAAAGC